>NC_050174.1:22802061-23102061 GCF_008315115.2 Sander lucioperca
GAATAGGTTTACACGGTTTAATTTTCAAAAAACACCATATTTTTGTTGAACTGCGCATTGCTGCAGCTCCTCTTTTCACCCTGTGTGTTGAGCTCTCTATTTTAGCTACAGAGTGAGACATCTCACTTCTGTACCATCTTTGTTGGGAGTCACACATGCGCAGTAGCTAGGTAAGGACTACTAGCCAGTCAGAAGCAGAGTATGAGGGCGTGCCATGCTACGCATTATAATGTGTGTTACAAAGTGACCACGTTTGTCTCTGAAGTAAAGGCTGGACTACAATAGAGCTGTTTGGAGCAGTTTGTGAACAGTGTTTTCTGTTGGAGATGGTAAGTCCCTTTGGGGTGGACTTTGGGCTTTTTCACTTTGTAAACCTATAACATGCGCAAGAAAGATATATAACACGATAAAGGAAAGGGGGAAAAGCCAAAAAGCATAATATGAGCACTTTAAACTACAAAATATAAGGAGAAGTCTTGGAACTGAATTGAACAAAGCCGTTCGAATTGGTAAAGCCATTCCTTTTTTCCACCTCTAGCGGGAACGTGTGTAGGCCAGTGCTGTTGTGTGTCACAGAGGAAATGAAAGAATGTTACAGTTACTGTGGCGATTATAATTAAAGCTATAGTGCGTAGTTTCTATCTCCCCCATGAGGAATTCTAAGTAATGACAACAAAACTGTCGGCGCGTCCACATGATACAAGCCTTCCGTGATAGTGTTTAACCCAAACCTAACCATGACTTGTCATGACAAAAACTGAATGACACTTAACTAAAAGAAGCGTTATGTCAACGTTTATGACTTGTTTATAATGTTTGTGACACGGTTGTGACAGTGTAGACATGTACACAAGTAAAGTGTGTGGAAAGTATGTTGTTGCGTGTCATTGGGCATTTTTAAATGGAAATCCTGGAGCTTTCTTAGGGAGTATACCCACGTATCACGTAGACTACACCACGGATTTTTTTGATAGATTATTTTTTGGGCATCTTAGGCCTTTTATTTATATAGGACAGCTGAAGACATGAAAGGGGAGAGAGAGAGGGGGGAATGACATGCAGCAAAGGGCCGCAGAGTGGAGTCGAACCTGCGGCCGCTGCGTCAAGGAGTAAACCTCTATATATGGGCGCCTGCTCTAACCACCCTCTGATTTTTTCACAAATCGCACCTTGGGCCTATCCATTCTAACACGCATTCCATCACTGTTAATGAAGTGAATACATTGAATGGACTCAAGCCTAGCTGGTAAAGTAAAGTGTGCCTTATTGGACTATTTGTTCAGGGCTCCTTTAGTGGGAGACTGTTGTCGGCCTGTTAGAGACAAAATGGTGACGCTAATTGGGTCTGGAGCGAAGTGGTGCATGTTAATTATCGCCTGTTGGAAAAATGGGGTTATGAAGTTCCCTCTCTCAGTCCTCCCTCCCTTCTTACTCTTCTCGGAGGAAAACAGTCTCTTGTTCTTTTGTTCAGCCTCAAAGTACTCTCCTCCCACCCCCCTCCGCCTATCATCAGATAAGAAAAACATACTAATGCATACGCAGCAAATAGAAAAGGCATGCCTTTGTCCCTCCTGTTCAGCTTCACATTTTGTTTTCCAAATTATTATTTCCTCCTCAGGATGCATCAAGGGCATGTTTGCTTCCCAAGGATCGAATGTTCCAGTCTTTCAAGACCTTGTAAATATCACAAACTTCAAGGCGATGAAAAAAGGCACAGTTGAATCTAAAAATGGGTTCCAATACCCCAGATGATACAGGAACATAAAATATAACATGTTTATTTAACCACAGTCATTTCTGGACATCAGGAAACTGAAAAGTGCTTCTTTAAAGCCCACTCTACAAAGAAAACGAGCTGTGATGAGGTTGATGTTCACTGTGAACACACTGAAAAGGTACAGCTTTCAGCTGCATTAAACAGATTAGCATGTGCTGTCCTCAGTGTAGAACAGTGTGCTACAGAGTCCCAGACACTCCCCTGTGGAGGTGTCAGGCGTACGGTAAGGGGGTCTTTACACTTTGTGTATAAGAACAGTGTGTAGACTTGCACATGCTCAAGTTGGATGACTATAAGCTGCTTTGCTTCTCGCCTGTGTGCTGCTTTAAGCAGACACACACACACACACACACACACACACACACACACCTCTCTCCTCACATGCTATGCCTTTCACTATGCCTTTAGTACATCATATCCGAAGCGCCGGCAGCCGTAATCCTGTACGCATTGTTTTTCTGTGTGACTAATGATAACAATGTGTAAATGTGCACAGGAGCAGCAGCCGACAGCAGCTCTGTTCTGCACTCTGCTCTGTTGACAGTCATCATTTTCTCGTTAGTTATACGTTATTTCACCAACAACCCATCCACTATAATCACAATGTTCATTTTAATGAATCCGTAGATAAACTGGTTGCTGGACGCTGAACCCACGGACGGAGCTAGCATGTTGTTTGAAACGTGTGTTAACATGAGCATGAATATTGCGGTTATGAGACTTATCCCGTTTTGCATCATATTGGGGATATGGTGTTTACATGGCACACAGAGAAATCATGTTATTCACATCTCCGTACAGGCTCGCTGATATATCTCTCTCTCTCTCTCTCTCTCACTCTCTCTCTCTCTCTCTCTCTCTCTCTCTCTACGCTTCAGTAAAATAAAGTGGTGCTCCTAAGTTTATGAACCCATGCTAAAGTTGACTAAAAAGGAGGAATAAAAAAATCATCTTTTGGAAATTGATCTTAATGCCTTAATTTTAAAAAATGAGGAAAAATCCAACCTTTAAGGACACCAATTTTCTTTGTGAATGAATAATGTATCGTAAATAAATAAATGTTCTTCCTTAAAATACAGGGAGCATAAGTAAGTACACCCCTATGTTAAATTCCCATAGAGGCAGGCAGATTTTGATTTTTAAAGGCCAGTTATTTCATGGATCCAGGATACTATGCATCCTGATAAAGTTATAATAGCTGGTTTGATTTGCATTGAGAGATGATTTTATGGAAAGTACAACAGTCTGGTAAGTTCAGAAAATGACTTCACTTTACTGTAATGCAGCCTTTGAAACCAGGAAAAGACAACACTTGGTCCATGGTTTTTCCTGCATAGAGGACATTTTTGGCATATGACATACGTCAGAGGTCGCACGCCTCTGGAGCAACTGTGGGTTAAATGTCTTGCTCAGGGACACATTGGTTGATGTATCACAGTGGGAATTGAACCGAGATCTCCCACACCAAAGGCGTGTGCCATGTGCCACTGCGCCATCACCACCTAACCACTAATCACTTGTTTTCTTTGTAAAGCCCTTTGAGATGACAGACTGTGATCCGAGGCTCTAGGTAGCTACAGTTAGCTGCAGTAAAAATGAGAATATTGTGGAGTTTGCTGATAACTAAAAAAATAAGATTTAGTTATATATAAAAAAAAAAAATATATATATATATATATTTTTTTTTTTAATCTTCCTATGTAGAAATAAATGGGCTATTGTTATATTATTTAGCATATACTCATTAAAAATGCTGCATTGAAATACCAAGAAAGTAATGACATGTATATATATGATATGATATGTATTTCAACAAAGTTGATTCGAGTATAGATTGCAGGATTTACGGGGTGCACCTGAATGCACCATTAAGTCCCTGACTGCTCTCTGAAGTGTGTGGTGCCGTGACTGCAGCTGATCGAGTGGCTTGCTAGCCTCGGCGTGCTAGTAACCAGCTTCTGAAGCTAATGAGCAGCCAAGCTTTCTAGGTTAGACGCAGGAGTTACCACCTTGGCCCAATCAATAGTCAGCCTCTGATTTCCCACCGCCGGACTCTCAGTTGCCAGTGCCGGCTTACCATTGACCAGATCAGTAGCAGTTCAATTCTGATCCTATAAATGTATTTCTACTTTTGTAAAGCACCTCTACTTGAGCAGGATACAGTATTTTACAGTTTGACTGTAATTGTAATTATGCATATGGACTACATTTCACCACCAGCGACATGTAGTCAAACACCAGCGTGGTGGTGTGGAGGTGCAGTAAAGATAAAAACAACTGAAGATCCCTGCAATCTTAACCCAGAGTTAAGTGGGTTAGGGCTTTGCCTCATGACCTACTTCCCCTCCCAGGCAAACACACTGATACTTAACAAGGATACCTAGTCTGCCGAGAAAATCCCTTTCAAAGTACAACTTTAATAGTGATGGACCCGAATATTCGACTATTTTTGAATGTTTGTACGTTGGGTAGGTATTCGATTTTCAAGTTTTATTCTTGTATTTGTATATTATTCTTTTTTAGCCTGTTTCATTTTCATCAGGACCGTTTTTAACTGCTCTTTAATGTTTCATGTAAAGCACTTTGAATTGCCTTGTTGCTGAAAGCTGCTGTAGAAATAAAGCTGCCTTGCCTTGCGACCTCAGCCTGTCAGTCAGTCCCCAGGGCCTGACCACTGCTTGTCTCACCGGAAGTGTAACGTCAACAGCACCGCGACCGCTTTCGGCTTGCCATTAATACCATATCACAGTGAATGGTGTCTGCGTGAAGTTTTGAAAAACTGTAACCACACTTGAAACCGCTTTACCGGCATTTCCGTGACTCAGTGTGACTTCAACGAAACTGCAGAGGCGACGTAGTTTGCTCCGTCCGCACCTCTGCGCGCGCACGTGTGTGTGTGTGTGTGTGTGTGTGTGTGTGTGTGTGTGTGTGTGTGTGGAGAGCTCCACTCTCTGTCAACATGTAGAGAGGACAGATAAGCTTGCGCTCATGCTCTCAGGTACCGAAATTTGGCACCGTTTGATTTTACGTGAACCAATGCTCGGTAATACCGACGTGATTCGGTCGGTACCGGTAAAAGTACAGGGTTCCCAACCCTAGCCCCACCCCTTATCCCCAACAGGTGCCATAACAAACTTATAAACTGACAAAAGAAGATAGAAAAATAGAATATATATATATATATATATATATATATATATATATATATATATATATCCTGAAAAAAATAAAAGCCACCAGAATTAACAATGATCTATTTCCTCTAGCTACAACAACCTTATGTACTCCTGGCCTTCAGAACTAAAGCAGAACATTTTAAAGAATCAGGATAGGATGAGGTCTGGTGTACAGTTAGAGTTAAAGCTGCACAAAATCATATTTATGCATTAACAATGGATTACATGACTAATGGATCACATGACTATGTGTAATGTGTGCCACTCATAGTAATGAACTCACAGATGTTTAAGCCTTTCAGCTCATTCTTTTGGTTTTTTAATCACATACTTTATTGTTTGGTTCAGTATACCTGCTCTCATCAACCTGCTTTCCAGCAGCAGCAGCAGCTATTTTCATTGAAAAATCTCTGATAAAGCCATGATGTCCATGTTCGGACACCGTTTGCAGCTATTGCCCATATCCGGACACATCCGGTGTGACACAGTTTCCAGTCTTTTTCGCAGTGCTTTTCCTTAGCGATCGCCCTCGAAGTGCAAATAGAATTAATTTACACACATCTAAGAATCTACGTGTGAATTGTTGTTCATTTATGTGGACATTCACATGTCTAATTAGTGTATGTAGTGACTTTGATGAGAGGAAGCCGTTAAAATGCCTGGGCGACGCTCAAGTGGCGGTAATAACTTTACATTTAAAGTGGAAATTAAGGAGCTTTTACAGCATCATTTGGAGTTATTGAAGCACGTCTTTTACTGTGAAGAACGGAAGTACGGTTCCGGATGTGTTGACAGCATTGATGTTAATTTGGGCAACTTGTTAATCAATAAATGCCCTAAAAAACTAGCAGCGCCCAGTGAGTTTTTACAGCAAGGAGATAGGGGTCAGAGTATGGCCAAGGGCAGTGCACGGCTACTTCACCGGTGTTAGCTTCCTGTTGCCGCCTAAAGTAAATAGTTGTAATACGATATTTTATTTTTTATTTAACCAGGTAGACCGTTGAGAACAGGTTCTCATTTGCAACGGCGACCTGGCCAATATACCGTTAAACCGTTAGAAAGCTAAGAAGTTTTACTTCAGTTTGACACCATTGAAATAACTGAAAACATTACAAGATGATTTATATTAGTATTTGAACAGATAATTTGATAGAACTTTAGCCAAAACGTGACCGAGTCGACCCAGTTCCGTTAACTGGTGAACATACTGAAACCTTTAGCAGCGCCAACTTCCAGGTCTGAAAAGTGAAGCCAATGTGGAAGTGCCTGAAAGCTGCATTCTATCTAATTTCCAGCAGGGGGCGACTCCACTGGCTCCAAAAAGACTTTGGGGAAGGGCTAACCCTAACCCTAACCCTTTAGGGCAAACAGGGACTGTAAATATCGAGAAGACTTGACTGAGAAACTGAGTTCAGTTGGTAAGTTAACGTTAGTCATGATAATGTGTTAAGGCCATTACACATGCTTAGTTTGTCTGGGCCCATTGTCAACATCATCACAGAATGACTGTGACAGGAGCGAGCCCTGGCTACAGCACCTGCATTGTAGCGCGCTGATGCTACTGTCCCTCTCGGCTAGCAGCAGCTACACAAGCAGATACGCTACTTACGCCCAGGCTAGCTATAGCTACATTCTTTTAAAATATCTGGTGTAAATGTTGTATTAATTAACCGACGGGTCAGCCAGAAAAGCAGCTAGCCATACAGCCAAACAGTAATGTGTTGTTTCCCTGCCTACAGTGAGCAGGGTTGAGTGAGCAGCGTGAGTTGTTGGCCAGAACTGGGGTTTGTTGTATTTTTGTGCACAGCCTGTGCCCCTAGTGTTTGTTTGACGTTTACGACCCCTGTGTTGTCTCCCGAGACCGGGCTTTTTCATAGTGTGTCCAGGGGGCAGGCAGCTAGCGGATCAGGGAGAGATGCCTACGATTTGAGACAAAAATGAAATCACGCTGAAACCATGCATAGTGCACCTTTAAGATGGATTTTCATGATTTATGGTGTTTTCCGTGTGGAGTTACATGTTCTACCTGCATCAGTGTGGGTTTCCTCTGAGTGCTCCAGTTTTCTCTTCTAAGTTTTGCATATGTGTGTTTGTGTTAGCTGTGTGATAAACTGACAACCTGTCCAGGGTGTACACCGTCTCTCACCCAGTGGATGCTGGTATAGCCCACAGTCTCTGATAACCATGAACTGTATTACAGTTACAGACCACAAACAACGGAAGAGATGGAGAGGACCTTAGTACCTGCAGGTCTACATGTTAACTTTCCATGGTTGCTAAAGAGAAAAAAAAACGACTTACCCAGGCCATTCTCACAGTCTGTAAACTCCATGGAATGAACAGCTCTGTCTACTCCATATGGACCCATTAGTGTCCTGGGAGATGGAGGGATGAGGAGGATTAAGAATAGAGGGATAGGGAGAGACAAAAGAGAGGAGAAATTAAGTACATTGCAAACTTGAAGAGCTAAATCTACTTTTGTACATGTTTTTCCTTCACAGATTAAACATTTCAGTTGCAAAGCTACACAGTCAGACTGTGACTACTCAATGTGAGAGAGTGCTTGAGTGGGTTTGACTTTGTGATGCATACAGAGCCTTAAGCTTGATTTATGCTTCTGCTGAGGCTCCACACAGTGTTTTCCCTAGCCTGCGTAAGTGGCCTGAAGTTTATACTTGTGCGTTGGTGTGTGCGTCAATCTCTTTAAGAAAATCGCAGGGCTGGCGCGTGTGTGTGTGTGTGTGTGTGTGTGTGTGTGTGTGTGTGTGTGTGTGTGTGTGTGTGTGTGTGTGTGTGTGTGTGTGTGAGAGAGAGAGAGAGAGAGTGACAGCGATTATCTTCAGAGTAGTGAGAGTCCTAGTGAGAGAAACAAAGTGTCTCCCCTGTGCTTTCTGACCACGGTGGGACAATCTGTAGCAGGAAAAGTTAACCCCCTCCTTGATTTCATGTTGTTTATGGAGAAGGAGAACCAGGAAATGAGTAAATGCAACACTACCAAGCCACGGCCGAGCGGCGTGCGTCGCTGCGACACTATCCGCTGGTTGGCTGGCTGGTTACGCCGAGGGATGCATTTGTTGTGGGTCCATCCACAAATGTTTGCGCTCGTACATAGAACGTTCCATTCTTTCAGCAGTCAGTAATAGGCCTAATATAGACTATTCAAGAAGAGGGGCTCAAAGATGGCCAAATTAAAATATTTTATTTTACTTATTTGTTTATTATAAGTTATATTGTGCTTTG
This sequence comes from Sander lucioperca, assembly GCF_008315115.2. NCBI lineage: Eukaryota > Metazoa > Chordata > Actinopteri > Perciformes > Percidae > Sander > Sander lucioperca. The sequence goes on from NC_050174.1 coordinate 22,810,255, forward strand.
TTGGTATCATTTCTGCTAGAATGTTAAACAAATGTGCAGTGTTCATTTAAATTGTAGTCTTAATTGATTTTTTCGTATGAAAAGCAAGACAAAATAGTAAAAAGCATGCTATCGACTGTTTAATTTATGCAATGACGAAAACATCGTCAAAAATAAATGGGAAAAAAACGCAAACAAACACGTTCGGTTATTCGGTCTTCGGCCAAGAATTTTCATTTCTGTGCATACCTAGTTTCGCCGTGTTTTAAAGCTACATTAGTCACAGAAAATGAGCCAAACAGCATGCTGGGTCGGCTGCTGCAGTCCCTCCTCCTAACTCCCCGTTGCTCCAGGGGAAGTCTCCCGCTAACAGCTCAGTGTCCCTTCTATCCATTTTATTTCCACGGTACACCCACAAGAAATTTGACTCCGGTTTGTTGCCCTTGTACATACACAGAATAGACATACAGCTAAAACAGTGAGTCGAACAAAGATTTAAAAAAGAATTACTGCTGTGTACAGATAGAAATATGCATATAGAAAGTGTGTATATACGTACGCACGTAAAGATAATAGTGCAATGGAGCAGAGTGCAAATTATGCTGGAATAAAATATAGAATGATATATATAAAAGGTTGCTTCTATTTATGAGGTAGGGGGATATGAAAGCCTATACAGCGTATGTTTAACAGGTATTTACATGTTGACAGTGTGTATTTAACACTATAGTGTAGTGTCTATAATATGAATTCCTGGGTATTAAATGTTCATCTGCCTTTTTATTGTAGTGGTCTCATTCATATTTGTCCTCAACGTGAACTGAATACCACACAACATGGTTATGCTACATTTGAGGCAAATCATTTTTGACTGTTCGCCCGATTCATTTTGAAAGATGGCTGGATTAAAAATCACATGACTCCTCCATATGCACTGTTAACATAGGAGCACCCCAACACTGAATGCTGGCTTGACAAATATATATTCAGCTTGCAGCGTTGTTGAATAAAAAGGTTGGTGTGTGTCTCCTGCCACCTCAGACACCATTTGCATCAGAGAATGAAGCATCATTCTTTAGAATAGTCTTATTCCAGAGGCTTTCTGACAGCTCTCCCCCTAAGGTGGAAGTAGCATGTCGATGTTATAGTCCCTTTAACATCTGAGGAGGGTGACTGGAAGGTCTCCTATCAACAGTCAATGCAGGTTTCTTTTAACCCTTACCACGTTCTTTCCCTAACCATAACCAAGTACTTTTAAATGCCCAAATTAAGTTGCATTCATGTATCTTTGGGCCACTTGTTGGGCGGCACAATCAGTTGCCAGTTGGCAACATCATTACTAATTGAAGTCACATTTGGGTCGCGTTAAAGCTGAATGCTCCACTGTGTTCACCTGCTGTCTGTCTGCTGTCTGACACTGGTATCGGTATGGGAACATCTCTAACCCCAACCAACATCCCTATGCGGATTTTCGGGCTTTCATACTACTCGCTACCGTAGTCGCACTTAATGCTACGTCATCTTCTCATTGAGAAAAAGTGCTGTGATCACGAAAGATGCTTCCCATTGAAATACATTAGTTTAAAAAACGTGCTGACCATCAAGGAAAAAAAAAACGAGATAAACGTGATCGTGTACACGGATCAAATTAAATGACGTGACCATTTCACGAACTGCCGTGAGACTGGGTTGTATGTACAGTTATCTCTTTCTAAATTATCTGTCAATGTTATGTAGTTTGTATTTTCAATAAATAGTTCATACACCTTTGTTTGACTAGTTTATTACTGAACCCAGCCATTACACGCCGCGCCGTCGCATCCTGCGCCGCCCACCACCACGACTAAATTCTCAAGCTGTGGGAAACACTGGACTACCGGGCCGATCACCAACCTTCCTTTTCTTAGCAAGATCCTGGAACGAGCAGTTGCCTCCCAACTCCATCAGCACATGTCCAACCATGAGCTCTACGAACCCCCTCCAATCTGGGCTGGGCAATATATCAATAAGATATTGATATTGATATATTGGACTAGATATCTTCTTAAATATAGGATATCGTGAAATCGTAATATGACATAAATGTTGTCTTTTCCTGGTTTTAGAGGCTGCACTACAGTAAAGTGATGTCATTTTCTGAACTTTTCTGATCAGACTACCTGCCTTTACCCACTTAGTCACTGTATCCATGGTACTGGTGATTATTTATCTCAAATCTCATTGTGGTAATATTTTGTCAAACCTACAATAGTCAAACCTACAATATCGCCGCAATATCTGAATGTATTTGATCAAAAATCTTGCGATATTGGATTTTCTCCATATTGCCCGGCTCTACTTCAGAGCACACCACAGCTCATAGACCGTCCTCAACGCTGCTGACTCCGGCCACACCAGCATTCTCATTCTCCTGGACCTCTTGGTGCCTCTGCAAAATGGCCTCGGGAAGGAACTTGCTTTGGTTGAAGACGTATAGGTTCAAAAGTAGTTTTAGTCATGCAACAGAAAACTCAGATTGGACAGATAGTCTAGCTAGCTGTCTGGATTTACCCTGCAGAGATCTGAGGAGCAGTTAACCATAGTCCTTAGAAATCCACCGGAGTTTAGAACGCCAACACAAAGGAAGAGAAAGGGGACGGACATCCGGCCGAAAATGAGGGACAACTTGTGGATCTTCCGGCGGCACCAGAGCAATCCCGTAAATGAATTGTCGTCGCTATAGACAATGGCTTTCATGACGCTGCGCGAAAAAAAGGTTGGACATCTTCTCCTTGATGTGGAACGGCTACTCCATCTGCCCATCCCCACCAGTCCATAACCTGGCCGTCGTTCTGGACTACGCCTTCTTGTTCCAGTCACACATTAAATCCATATCACCAAATGTCCTTTCCACCATCTTAAAAACCATCCCAGCTGCCAGGGTCTTCACCTGCACCAAGCCCTGGCAGCACATCACCCCGACCCTCATCCACCTTCCCTGGCTCCCAGGCAAGACCCACATCCCCTTCAAAATCCTCATCCTCAACTACAAATCACGCTATCTCCTCACACCAACCTGTGTACTATTGGGATATTAAGAAAAAAGTTCCAAGCAGGACTCTAGAGCCTCCAGGGCATAGCCTTGCCAGACGTCTGCGCTGTCTGAGTGTCTTCTGAGCAATAGGACTGACACTTCTGTCTGGTTGCCACCCCAAAGACAAGGAGGGAGTATCAATATTTCAGATGCAGAGAGTTCATCAGAAACAACATGAGACTGCTGTCAGTGAAACAATGAGGCTAACTGAGGACACACTGAACTTCAAATGAAAACACCATCCTTGCCAATGAAATCAGCAGCAGAATGTTAGCCTACTTTTCACAAAGTCTAAAGATAGGAAGAAGTGTGGGGCTTTAGAGATACTCTCATAGTGAGTGAGAGCCCCGATTATGCTTTTTTGGATGTTACCGTCTTTCAGTGTGTTACATAGTTGTTTGTGTGTGTATTAGACATATAAAGATATATAAAGAATAAAAAAAACACATTTCACTCCAAATGGAGCTCCCACAGACAGCACTTTTTCTCAACTGCCTTAAAACGGTTCGCCCACATTCCCGTTTGAAATTCTTCCATTAGTGATGTCACTGATTGAGAATGCCAACCCAGTTTTTAATATGTGCTGCAGGCGTTTCGTTGAAGTGGGTGTAGATGGGTGAATGGCTGACTGACTCCAGGCGCTTCAGCTGGCGAGATGACGCCACATAAAACCTCTGGACAGAGGAAGGACAGAGACGTCTGACTACTTCATTCACATCAATTAAAGAGCCCCTATTAGGCTTTTTTCCATTCTTTTAGTGTGTTATATAGTTTTGTGTGTGTATGTAATAGATGTATAAAGTACAAAAAAAAAAACTAATTTCACTCCAAACTGAGCTTTCTCTCCCACAGACAGCACTTTTTCTTAACTGCCTGAAACGGCTCGCCCACATTCCTGTTTGAAATTCTTCCATTAGTGATGTCACGGATTGAGAAAGCCAACCCAGTTTTTCATCTGTGCTGCCCATAGGTGCTGCCTGAGCAAGCGCAGCCCGCCGAGTGGCTTGTTTGAATTTGGTTGGCCAATCACAACAGAGTGGGCCAGCTGACCAATCAGAGTAGACTGGGCTTTTCAGGAAGGCGGGGCCAAGAGCTCAGACAGAGTGTTTCAGGCAGAGGAGCTGCAGCAAAGGGCAGTATGAGAAACATAATATGTTTTTTGAACATCAAAAGCATGTAAACCTATTCTAGTAAGACCCCAAGAGTACAAATATGAGGCTGAAAAGGAGTATAATTGGGGCTCTTTAAAAGTACCCTGAGGAAATGCACTTCAGTGAGAAAAATAGAAAAGAAAAAGAAAAGTTTCATTGGTCACGTGACCACAACTGAGCCATCTCCATGACAACCGAGCAAACTCCATCAGCACATCAACAGATCTCTTTGACGGCAGTAGGAAAAGCACAGATGTATTTAATAACATTCATGATGCGTTCCACTTAGGGAAGCCCTACGACACGTCATGCTGGCACACTGAATGGAACTCAGCCATCGTTCACTTTTTTCCTGCTAAAAGTCAAAATGTCTGCTGTTCAAAATTATGTTTTTGTTAAACAACCCTTAAATTAAATACAGTGGATGTATTTTGAAGGCTATTAAAATGTATAAAATATGAACTACATATAAAATATTAACTAGCCTATATCATTTATCCATAAAAACAAAACAAAAGATTTTTAAGCTAAATGAGAGGCTCTATGCCCCGGTCACAGGTCTTTCTGAGGAGATCATTCTATGTTCCTTCTATTTAGTCCATTTAGTTCCATTGCAGTCAGCCTTAACCTTATTTATTGCTTATTTCATATTGTTTGTTTGTTTATGTTTGCACCATTCACCAGAGCAAATTCCACATAAGTGTAACGTATTGCGGCAATAAGCCCTTTTCTAATTCTGATTTAATTCTGATAATTTGGCACCAGGGTAGTAAACACAAAGAAGAGCCCAGATTTCCTCCTGCATTCTTTTTTTTAAGTTTGTGGTCTGGTTAGGCTTCAACTTACAAGCTACATGGTGTTATCGTTGTAGTATAGTGCCCACAACTTATCTGCTACATGTTGACAAACATTATTACATTTCAGAATATTTTTTTAAGTAGTATTTTACTTTTTTTTTTTTTCTTTTTTACAGATTAGGCTTATACACTTTAACTTTTCACTGTTTAAGATTTCATAGACCAAATTATTAAATCAGAAAATAAACGGCAGGCAATCGATAATTAATATGAACAACAGTTGCAGAGGTTATTATACATTCCAGCCCTTCATCTGTAAAAGCACATGTCAGACTAACTTTATTTAAGAACATAAATCAGATGTAGCATGCAGGTTAAGCCACAGAATTGCCATTATTTCGAAGGAAGATCAAACACAGCCGCTCTCGTTGCGCGCGGCGCACGAGCGGCATAGAGGACAGAATGGATAGAGTCGGTCCCATTCAGTGGAATGGTTACCGAAATAACAGCGGGAAAACCCGCTCACGTGCCTTAACCAGGTTGTTCTACCAACGTCTTGTCGATAAAGAATGCGTTCCTCTGAACACCCACATGTAACACAATACATGTCGACTCTAAGCACCTCCATTTTAAACCCCATTACACGCAGCACCACCTTCACTGCTTTACCGAATGACAAGAGTCTGCTTAGCGCGCGAAAAAACCCTGTTTTCCCCCCCACATACAGTAGGCTACCCCCTACGTTCCACTTGTTCTTCCATAAAAGAAGCCGTAAACATCACTCCAGCACCGCCGCAACAACATTCACTTCAACAATTAGCAAAAGTAGGAAGACAGCAGCCAGGGTTTCCACCACAGACACCTTCAGCCAACACACCCCCCACCCGTTTGCGGTTTTTTTTTTTTTTTTACCTGCTAATGATGACAGCTCCTTTATACATGACTGAAAAGGTTGGCATTTTGACATTGGAGCCAGCTTCTCCGGTAGGACGGACGGACGTACGGTCGGTCGGTCGGAGCTTCCCCAGCCTTCAGCCTCCAGTCAGCAGCCACATGATGGGGTGTGTGTGTGTGTGTGTGTGTGTGTGTGTGTGTGTGTGTGTGTGTGTGTGTGTGTGTGTGCACACATACGCAGGCAGCCTGTAACTCCAGTTAACCACACTGTCCGCTCCAAACATATCCACCTTCACGCAGACATTTAATCTTTTACGTAACTAAAGTCGCCGAAAAATGAAAAAAGGTTTAGAATGCACTGAGGCTGGAAAGTATTATTGTCTTGGGCTTACTTCACAACACAAACATCTAACAGAAAAAAAAAAACATACAATCAACATAAAAACGTAAACATAAGATCATAAGATCAACGAAGCATCTTAGGACAGAAAGGGAGGACACATAGGACTGACGACATTTTAAAAAGTGGCTGTAATAATTAAAGTGCAAAGTGCAAAAAGTGCTGATGTATTTATTGCACTTTGCTCTTTTGTGCTAAGATTTACTATTGGAGTTCAGCAGCTTGATAGAGGTTGATATAAAACCATAACTTGGTTAGGCATTTTTTATTTTTTTTTTTATTTAAACTTACATTTTTTTTAAAAAAGTGTTTATTTAAAAAAAAAATAACACATTATAATAAATGACCTTATTATTACACTAAAGAAAATGTTGCGAATCAAATAATTCCTCTGCCAGTCCTATACACAACAACTGTTCAGCCAAGGAGAATTTAAACGGAGCAGAATGGGTTTAGATGCCTTTAAACACGTGAATACATAAGTGCCCCGCTCTCCATTTAGAAAAGCAATTTTAATCCTCAGTTGACATCCATTACTTAGCATTGTCATTTGTCATTCAGGCCTCTGAGCAGCCGAGTTTTATTTATTTTTATTTTTTTTTTGCTGCCTGTCAAAACAATACCAGCATCGCTGTCACAGCTGGTAATAAAGATACACACTGCAAGTAGTGATGAGGGGGTCACAAGTACACACTGCCTTGTTTTAAAGGACCAGTGTGTAGGCTGTATGGGGGATCTATTAGCAGAAATGTAATATAATATTTATTTTATAATGAAATGAGTCAACAAGGTAATTCATTCATTACTTTTTTCAACGTTTTTGTTGCTTTATTTTTACACTTTGGCCGCTTTTTTTCGACTTTTGTCGCATTTTTGTCGACATAAAGCCCTACAAAAGTCCTTAGCCATCATGGAATTTAGCAAATCAAGCAAAACAAAGACTATATTTTTTAAAGCGGGCTGTCACACAGCCGACTCACAGCAACCTGTTTCACAGCCTGAATATTAAAACGCTCTGCTTCTGGGGGAATTTCTGAGTCTTAAAGTCGGCAAAATGTGCCTAAATCTGCTTTGAGTGTTGCGTTATTACAGTGTGAAAAACAGTTTCCCGTATTTTTGGTTTGCGGCACAACTAGAGGGGCCAAAATCTATTGCCAACCTAAATTGATATGCGGGCCGAATCAAAATTTGTGAGGGGCCGGGTTCGGCCGGCGGGCCATGAGTTTGACACCTGTGGTCTTAAATGCTGCTTCAGAACAAGCACATTCTTAATCATCAATCTAAACCAACTAGTGCCGTGCCCGTTCCGGGCTGATTGCTTGGCCTCCTGTGTTGCTGCTTGTAGCTTTCTCCAGAACAATTGTGTTTCGAAATAACTTGCTGAAGGACCCCAAAGCACTCAATAACCCAACTGACGGCCTGTACTACTGACTTTCTGTGTACTTGTACTTCAGAGGAAAACATACATTTACTTGACAGAGAACGTTGCAGATTCAGATTCTACTCACAAAATAACACCATTAAAATATGATGCGTTAAAGTTCGTCAGGGTTTTCCCAGGCTAAAGACTTGGTAGACAGCAATGAGTTTTTGGCGGATGCTCAAGTTCTGGTAAGACACCTGTAGCCGGTGAACCGAAATCAATGAGCCTTGTAGGGATTCAGGTGCTGTACTGCGCATGTGTGGAGATTAACAGAGATATCCCAATTTATAGATAGATACAAAGTCTGCGGACAGTTTTACTTAATGTGAGATTGAGAAACAATAAAACATTTTAAAGTTACTTAATATTTCAACAATATCCGCTACTGGCAGCTTTAATGTATCAGCCGAAGCCAACATACAAAACCTCTGGATGTGTGAAGAGTACTGTATGTCCATGCAGACTAAACATTCATTTGGTACAAACACGAATAACCAACATTTTTACTATCAAGCTAAATACATGTGAACATTTCCTAGAATACCACATCAACTCAGCGTAGCCTCATAATCCCTAGCATGCAGGCACAACAACTATTTGCCAGTAAAGTTGGCGTAACTGACTGTGAAACAGCTGAAAACATACTGTACCTGGCAAAACCTAGAGGCACTTTCATCCTTTGGAACATGCCTCGGTTTTTGTGGAAACGCCTGGATCTGATTCTTGTAAACATTGTCTCTGCTTACTCCCTCTCATGATGCACTATGGCTGCCAAGCAGATGACGAAGAGTTCCCATTGATGAGGAGAGGATAAGCTTATGGCAGAAGGATAATACACACAAATCCTTATAGCACAACAATGTGCTAATAATAGGCCTTTATAAGAGGGCTACTCAATTACTCCAAAACAGTAAGCACAGATTACTACATTCCTCAAAACTATCCACACACTAATGTTTTAAATGATATATTACGTGCTCTGTATTCTAGAAACAGAGTTTGTATTTGGGGGAGTTGCTCACAGAAACCTTTGAAAAGATATGTTGACTAAACTGAACTGAACGACACAGTGTAAATGACCGGACTTCACTGCATCGGGTGGCAGCGTAAAAACATTTTTTTCTAAACTAGCAGATTTCCCCACTGCTAAGGGTCAACCAGTTTTGTGGGGGTTCAAGCTGTTAGAGAAGCTTGCTGTGTATGGTGTGTGGGGGGGCTGTTTGGTGTATGTCCTTCCTGCTCTAGACTAGGGGTGCGCGTTATGACAATATTTGATCAAAAATTAAAGCGGAAGCGCGTGACTTTTTGATATTAATGAACATCCGTTACATGCACCATCAAGTAAGGCTTTTATCATGTGGACGCGCCGACAGTTTTGTTGTCATAACTTAGAATCCTACGAAACTACGCGAAATAGCTTTAATCAAAATGTGTCCAAAATCTGCCTTTACAGAGGGATTGTTCAGTATCGTGCTACAGTGCACATTAGTAGCAGTTCTGTCTATGGCTCTAGTGTTTCCCTGCATATAGTGGCACAATGCTAGTGGCGTGCTTACAACTGCAATAGTGCTCCCACTGGCTAACTATGTGCTGCCACTCTGCACTGTGCACAACCCGGGACTGTGTCACAAGCCAAAGCATTAGGAGTTTGTTGTAGCAACCAACGTAATAATAACTTAGATTAATATAGTGCATGTTTATAAAACCCACGGACACTTTACACAAGTACAGGAGGACAAAGGAAAAGATAATAGTAGGCCAGCATAAACACGGACTAAAAGGAAAGTTATTTTATGAATTAAATAGACATATTACATACCTGAGGGGCCAATTCGGGGTGAGTTCAGAATCATTTACAATCACGTAATTGTCTCCATCTGTAGAAAGCCCGACCGAGTGTGACTCACGTTATCGCCCGTCGTCTTTCACTCTCCCTTTTAGCTTGTAGTTCTTTGTTTAATTTCCTTCTTTTCTGTGATGTTCCTGCCCAAGAATCAGCCATAACTTGATAACAGATAACTTCTAAAATAAATTTTAAAATACAATTAGGCCTATAGAAAGACTTCTCCTGCTACATTTTACCTGGCTGGATACTAACCCAGGCTTTTCCGGTGTTACAATGAAATCTGTGACCCGTCAGAATGTGTTACTGTAGCGCCGTCTACCTGCCGCAAATCATTTTGTGACTTCACGGGAAAAATCGGACATGGGCAGAGGCATTCATTAAAACTATCTTAACTATTTCTTTTGGTAATTTTCTTTAGTTCAAATATAGGGGTATACTTTGACTTTTGTAATTCATTCATTTAGTTTTTTTTTTATAAACCAAACATGGCACATGAAAAACATTACCGTTTTCTCCTCCACACCAATGATTCCTCTAAAGCCAGGCCAAGGTTCTGATGTTTACCCAGTGGTTGAGATTAGAAGAAGCTGGAGACGGTCCAGCCTCTTAACTAACCCGGCGGTCTTGTACTGACTCCAGACACAGGCTTTAGGAGCACTGACTGCTTCTTGTCACTGTTGTCATTTCATTTGGTAAAAATGTCCTTGCATGTACCCCAACAAGGAAATTATTGGGGAAATGTGGATGTAACTGAACACAGGTTTGAGAATAGTGAATAAAAATCATGTCCATCCAGCTAATTCAGTTTCATTCCACGTCCTTGTAGTCTACAGCACCACTATTGCCCACACTCATCAAAGGTGCAAAGTAGACCAACATGACCAACTAGTCGTGTGTGTGTGAGGGAAATCATTTCAAATTCATCATCTTGGTCACGTAACACTTAGACACCAACATGCCAATCCTTCTCTGAAATAATAGCACCAGGATGGACTCCCACAGCAGCTCATTGACACGCATGCATGCACACACACACACACACACACACACACACACACATCAAACATTTCCCATAATTCAGTTCTTGGTTTAAGGTAGAAATAAGATGACTTTTCAATTGCTAAACGACATGTATTACAAATGTACGTAATAACTAGAACAAAAGTTACAATCTGAAGGTACGTAAGAGTAACAAAGCATTGCGGGGCTAATCCTGCCTCTCTCCAGCATCAGGCCACACGTTTTCATCATCATCATCATCATCACATTGGATGTCCTCTCTTGCCATGCACCTGCATCATCTATAAATACAAATTACTGTAATGTGGTGTTTGCATTGCTCTCACCTCCGTGACTTTCTGAAAAACAGTATGTGTGCAGTTTTACTGTAGTAAATCACCACATGGAGCTGTTTTTCACATTTTTTTTTTATAGCTGTGTATGTAATAAAAATATATTATATATATATACATATATATATATATATATATATATATATATATATATATATGTTCACTAACAAGTCTAAAACTAGAAACCTGGACCCAGTGGAACACAGCTTTAAAGCTCTTCACGGTGACGGTCTACACCATAACTCTATCAGACATACATTACTGCCTTTTAAATCCAGAAATATTTTACAGAACTCATGCTGAAGTTTTAATGATTAAAGGTGCTGTAAGTAGGATTGTGATGATCCAGGACTTAGCCAAAGAATTTGAACATCGACAACTTCTCAGTCTCTCCCCCCCTTTCTGCTAAAGCCCAAAACGGTCTCCTAAGCCCCTCCACCCACAAGGGAGAATGAATGCGTGTGCCTGAGCAGTGATTGACACGCAGTGAGACACCCCCCCTGGCCCTGATTGGTGCATCTGAACAGGGAGCTGTGGATTTTTGCAAATCGCACTACAGGCTGTAGGTGGTGCCAGAGGAGCCAGATTTTATTTTTAAATGACCTGATGTAGTTCTACTGGAACATGGGGTCAGTTTCAGCAAATATGACAGAAAGTTAGGTTTTATAAGTCTTACCTACTGCATCTTTTAACAAACAGCCAAAGAAAATGTTGTAACTCATTTAGGTCTTAAACAGTTTTTCTTGCAGCTGTGATCAGGGGAACACGTGTACCGTATTACTTCAAAATACATGTATTTCTTTTTGTCTAAACCTGAACTTCCTGCCTTCTTAATGGAACAAAAACACATTTGTGTTCTATGTCAAGATTATTCATGGGTTGTATTTGTGAGAAAATCAAGGAAGATTTGCAGTTGTATACAGGGCAGTGTGTTGTTCCTTTTGTCTTCCTGACAGCCTTTCAGAGAGACATGCCTCTCTCTCTCTCAGGACCTTAACCCTTTTACATCTATCAGCAGCTTCTTTTCTCTGCTATTGCAATGATTTGGTTTGTTTGCATGCTTTTTTTCAAATGGAAAGCCAATGTTTCGGGTAAGCCACCGACATTCTTAAATGACCATTTGATTTGGGTGACTGGTGTTCACTTTGATCAGCTGCTGGATTACATAACATATGAAATCCTGCAATTTTTAAATCTGATACCTAGAGAAGCTTAGCAGTTCTTCAAAGCATCTTTGTAGGGCTTTAAAGAACTGAAGGGTGCTTTAAACCTGAACCAAAAAAGCTGAGGGCTGCAGGGTGTTGCCATATATTCACTGACTATCAACGTGACTGATTTTTGGTAATGTGCTTTGGGGTGCCAGGGTCTTAAAATATTTTATTATTTTTTATTTTTAAGCAGATGGACACAATAAGAGTTTCTATCTTATCATGTTCTTCCATATTGTTGTCATTTAAGCGTAACTTTGTTTTGTGTCACAATCAAGGTTATAATCGTTAACGAAAACGAACGGAATAACGAAAACTAGGTGGGAAAAAACATTGTCGTTAACTGAAATAAAAATAAAAACGAGGCATTACAAAAAAACCATAACTAAACTAAAACTGTAATGTCTGTTTGCAAAACTAACTAAAATAAAATAAAATGATCGAGTAAATGTCCTTAGTTTTCGTCTTTGTCGATCTTTCATAGAGCAAATAACATTTTATTACAGGGAAAAATCACACGAATTTGAAAGTACATTTGAGAAGCGCACACAAGCTAGGAGGCTGACCTAGCTTACCTTAACAAGGTAAAGGAGAAAGCAAAGCCCCCTTTCCCTGAAACAGAAGCTAACCCCGGTAACGTTACGGGCATGGATGTATGGGTACAGGGTATTGATGTATGGATACAGGGCATGGATGTATGGGTACAGGACGGAGACAACAGCAGGAGAGAGAACACTACAGGAGGGCTTTCACCGACGACCCGATAGCTGCTGGTTAGTAAATACGCAGGAACACCAAAAGCGGGAGGAAGTGTGGGTTAATATGTGGATTGATATGTCTACACAACTGTGTGACTCGATTGACTTCTAAAAGTTCGCCACTTTACTCGAACCAAAGTTGAAAACACCTGTTCATGTATATCTTCTTTAGTCTGTTGGCTATTTAGGTTTTTTTCCTGGAACACGTCACTTACACATTTTGCACATACTGCGTCTTGTGTAGACTGTTTACATATTTATGACCATATGTAGGCTACATTTTATGTACTGGTGTTATTGTTGAATACATTGTGAATACATATTTCTAAAATTGTATGATGTTTTTGTTGAGTTATTATTACACAATGCTTTTTCTGATCTTTTTGAATCCCCTGACAAATAACCCATATTACAAAAAAACTAAAACTAATAAAAACTAAACTAAAACTAAGCATTTTAAAAAAATAAAAACTAAACTAAACTAGCAAACCCGCTTTAAAAACTAATTAAAACTAAAGTGAATTTGAAAACAAAAAGATGGATGGATTTCATCAAAACGAAATAAAAATAAAAACTAATGAAAAATGTAATATAATATAAAAATATAAAATATAATAACCTTGGTCACAATCCCAATAAAAGTAATTATTTATTGACAATAAAGTATGTTGATTACTGATTTTGCTTTGCCTAATTGAGGGCAGGACAGCAAGATGAAAACAATATGCATATTTATCACCTTATGATGTTGTTATGGGGAATGGGTTAAAGGTGCAGTAGGTAAGACTTATAAAACTAACTTTCTGTCATATTTGCTGAAACTGACCCTATGTTCCAGTAGAACTACATTAAGCAGGTCATTTAAAAATAAAATCTGACTCCTCTGCCACCACCTACAGCCTGTAGTGTGATTTGCTGTTCAGATGCACCAATCAGGGCCAGGGGGGGGGGTGTCTAACTGCGTGTCAATCACTACAGGCACACGCATTCATTCTCCCTTGTGGGGGGAGGGGCTTAGGAGACTGTTTTGGGCTTTAGCAGAAAGGGGGGGAGGGACTGAGAAGTTGTCGATGTTCAAATTTTTTGGCTAAGTCCTGGATCTTCCCAATCCTACCTACAGCACCTTTAAACAGTTGTGTTATGTGTCGTAGTAGCAGCAAGTAGTAATAATCAGCAATGCAAGAACTCCTTTTATCCGGCTTTATTGTTAGCCATGCTACACAATGCACACAGCTTCAACTCTCTTCTTAACGTCACAGACTCTTCTCTGCTCTCAATGTCGGTTTTACAAAAAGGCCATTCTTAGGTATACTACGCCCCCTAGTAGCGGACACAACATTCCCCCCTTACTGGGGGTCTGTTCTGTGATTGCGTCCCCCAAAGATGCGACCACCATTTTTTTTTTGACAGCCTACACACACACAAGCAAGGGCCTTTTATCCACCATTACATTTTTTTCAGAGGTGAGACTCCATTATGCGAAGGCTACAGCATTCAGACTTATGTGGGTATATATGGGTCAGCACGCCACCCAGTCCGTAGTCTGATGCATCTGTCGTCCCAAAGGTTAGCCTGCAGGGTAGAGTTGAGCGATATGGATATGAATATATCAATGTTGATATTGCGGCAATATTGTAGGGTTGACAATTTGGGCTTTCACAAAGTATTTACACAATGAGATTTTGGATAAATAATCATCAGTAATGTGGATACAATGAATAAGTGGGTAAAGGCAAATAATAGAACAGCCAGAAAAGTCTAGTAAGAAAAATTACATAAGTTTACTGTAATTCAGCCTTTAAAACCAGGTAAAGACAACGCTTATGTCATATTATGATAATACAATATCCAAAATCCAAGACGATATCTAGTCTCATGTATCAATGTCGATATAATATCGATATATTGCCCAGCCTTACCGGAGGGATCAAATACTGAAAGCACTGGACTATCAACTAGCAACTAACAGTTTCGGTTCATTACAACTGCGGTCCACATCCACAGTCCATTCAAAGCCAGAGTCTCTAACAACAACCTGGCTGCATCTAACTGTGCTCAGATCTGAGAGGACTCTGGCATTTCTTGTTCGCCGCTTCTCCGTCTGATCAAAATACTACTACTACCCTACAGACATCATCTTCAATCCTCTTAATCCTGAATTGGATTATCTCCACCCAATTGAAAGTTGTGAGGGCTCTACCTGTTGACCCTTACTTTCTTATCTGCTAGACCGGCTAGCTTGGCTAGCCAACGTCACCACCAGCTGTTTACGACGCCTCCTGTATGGTCGGGGCTAGTTGCTGCTGTTAAATCTGAACCTTGATTCACCACATCCAGTTTGAACTGGATCTGCTACTGGATCTCCATCCTTTGCTACTGAAAGGTATCATTTTGATAGCCTCCCTGCTGTCCCACTGCAGTTAGCCTCTGCTGCTAGGACCGCTGCCCTTCAGATAGCTACTCTGCCTCTGGGTACCCAGTTCATGGACACCGGCCAACTCAGCTTACCATAAGTCAGAAATCATAATTATTGGCCCAGTTACCCTTACCCCACCAAGGATTTCACACTCAACACTGATGGCTCCATAGTTCATGTCAACCACATTACCAAAACAGCCTTCTTCCACCTCTGCAACATTGCCCCCTCTGGCCCTCACTGTCACTTACTGCTGCTAAAACTCATTCATTCATGCATTTATAACATCCAGGCTCGATACAGTATCCTTTATGGTACCACAAAACCAAGTCCTCAATAAACTCCATTATGTACAGAAGTCTGCAGCCCGCCTTGTTACCAGTACGCGCTCGCATGTCCACATCAATGTCCACATCAACCCAGTCCTCCATTACCTCCACTGGCTCCCGGGTGAACACAGGATACATTTCAAGATTATTGTTATTATTTTTATTTATTTTTTATTAGGACAAAGCACATCAATATCAACATTTCAGTAAATGCGTCAGTGTTGCATGGATTTATGGTGGGAGGAAACTGGAGGAACATGCAAACTCCACATAGAAAGGCCCTGCCCGTACCGGGGATCCAACTCTGCAGTGCCAGCATGCTGTGAGGCAGAAGTGCTATCCACTGAGTCACAGTGCCGCCCTACTCAACACCTCAACAAGGCCCTCAAAAATCTGGCTCCCCCCTACCACTCTGACCTTCTCAACCAGCACTCCCCCTCCAGAAGCCTCTGGTCTGCTGATGCCAACCTCCTGCAAATCAACAGGACCAAGTGGCGAACCTGGGTTGACAGAGCGTTTTTCAAATCGCAGCCACTACTCTCTGGAACTCATTACAAAACCAAATCAAAAATTCCCCCACACTGTCATCATTCAAAAAGGCCCCTAAAATTAGTATTAATATTATTAGAGGTATCCCTCAGTAGTGCCCACATCAGCTCCACCATTGTAGCGAATGCAGGCTCCTGTTATGCCCCTCCTGAGATGGTCCGGCAACAATCACGTTGTCAAGATAGTTGTGTACTCCAAGTGGATCTTTAGCACTTTTTCCATCATATTTTTGGAAAGTGGATGGAGCAGAGGCCAAGCCATACCTTTGCGTGTAATAAAGGCAGATCAGATAACCACTGTTTTCAGGTAATGGTAGTTGATGGTACGCTCAGGCCAAGTCTATGGTAGAAATCACTGAAGCAACCCTCACTCAAACACTCCTCCATGTGAGGCAGCAGGTGACTATCAGCAATGATGGCCTTGGCTCACAAAGATCCACACATAGTTGAGGTTTACCTTCCATCCTTTACCCTAACCATGATTGGGTAAACCCAAAGTGAGGCAACAATCCATTTCCTTTTTCTTTCCTTCGGCAGCATGTCAAGTTCATCAGGGACTGCTTGTCGTAAAGCAGAGTGACCAAGCATACGATAACATTGTTATGTTGGGACTCATTTCATTATATTGCTCACATGCTGTGCCTAAAGTGTTTATCTGGATATTAATTTATTCGTCCATGCCGTTGGCATGAATGAAAGATGAGGGAGACAGCTGGTGTAATTATTAGTGTGGTTGGGGTTGTATTTTAACCTTTTTATGCCCGAGTTGCACTGCAAAGGAGGTGTTTTAAGTGACCAATGTGCCATGAGACTAAGCTCTTAACAATATAAAAGCATCAGCAGAGGAAAATAAATAAATGTTAAAAGCAGAATCTAGCTAAGTGGGAATTAACTGCCAACTCTGCAGTTCTAATCAGAGTTGCCTCTTTAAGCTAATTGTTCTGATAGTGTGATATTACAGTATCATTGTTTTATTGTATTTAATACATAAGAGTGGAAGACAGCTCCTTGCAATGGACATCACTTTGCTCAATCAATTAGTTAAGTGATTTTGGCTGAATAATTCAAATAAACGGTTGTCTTTCAAATTCCCTCTGCACGTTATAGGATAGCGCTCCAACCAGGCAGAGCAACGAAGAAGGTAGCGGAGCTAGTTGATGGATTAAACTTTTGCCGTATCCGGTCGGCAAAACTCCGAACACATCTTCCTTTCTTAAGAATGATTTCTGTGCCGTTCTTTGTTCTTTTCTCAAAGAAAAGCTTAACTCCAAGTCTTCCAGAAGACAGCTGTTCCCAGCAGCAGTAGCCATAAGCCCACCCACCGACTCTACACAAGATGTGATTGGCCTGACCAGAGTTTGGTTTTTCCAGCTCACAAGCCAACAGAGAGTGCCTATACCCCCCCTGGCTGCAAATTAAAATTTGCTGCCGTTAGGGTGCGTCTAGATTTCTAGGCTAGGGTTCGTGGTCTAATTTTCAAGATTTCAAGCTTTAGTGCGTAACTTTTTGATATTAATGAACGTCCGTTACATTCAAGCCATTACCAAATGAGTTGCTACAGAGCTAATTAAGACTATCAGCTCCACACAACTCTCTCTGTATTTCTCAGTATGACTATGTTCAGAAAATTGTGGCATCCGGTGACTTTGCCTCGCAGAAAATCGAGTGAAGATAATTTCCTCTTCTGAAGAGTCTATCATGTTTTTTTAATCCTCCGTGTCCTCCTTGGTTATAAGCAACAGCAAGGACGAGGGGTGGGGGTGGTGCGCGATCACGTAAGGCTTGTATCATGTGGATGCGCCGACAGTGTTGTTGTCATTACTTAGAATTCCTCATGGGGGCGACAGAAACTACGCACTATAGCTTTAAGAGTTAGCCAAGCATTTCAGTATTTCAGGTCAGAAAGTCATGTTAGAAATCAAACTGATTGGAGCAGCATCACGCCTTGAGCAACTACTCTGGGAATCCCTTGTGCATGCCTGTTTTTTTGAATACCATGTGGAAAAGGCAATAACATCAAGCAAATATATTGAATGGCTAATGGTGATAAAAATACTGACCATAAAAGTTCCCTTGAATGAACCAACAATGGTGCATTTGCTGTGTAGCCTATTACCATGATGCTAACATAACTTTGACAATCAAAAATATGGGTAAGTCAACTATAATGGTCTATTTTAACCAACTGTTAAGTTTCTGCTACATGATTTTTTTGTCAGTGACAGTCTGTGTCATGAGTATAGAGAGGCTGGGACGTCCTACATAGGCTTCTGTAAAGACTGCGGTGTACCAACACACACAAAGGTGAGTTATAACAATGTCAAACCCTTGTTCACAGCTAAGCTCAGACAGCTAAGGTTGGAAAAAGGAAGCAGTGTTCAGGAGACTGGAGAAGGACAGGTTAAGAGAGGCACAAATTTAAAATAAAGTTTAGTAAGGGTGATAGATGTTGTACTCTGAGAAAATCCTACAGCAAGGCAAACGACTTTGGTCTGGAGAGGGCTCAGACAGATCAGCTTCCTGGGCACCATCAGCACCCTGGACCTCAAGGAGCTGGACATCAGCCCTCACCAAGAAAGCCCAGCAGAGGATGTACTTCCTGCGGCAGCAGTTCAACCTCCCAAAGCCAATGATGGTGCACTTCTACACTGCCATCATTGAGTACATCCTCACTTCCCCCCGTTAACCATCTGGTACACTGCTGCCACCTCCAAGGACAAGGACATACTGCAGTGTATCATTCACTCTGCTGGGAAGGCATTTGGTTGCATTCTGCCATCCCCCCCTGTACGCCTCCAGGATGCTGAGGCAAGCAGGAAAGATTCTGACTAACCTTTTCCCCCCAACCCCTCCCCCCGGCAAGAGACCGCAGCCCTCAACCTCACGGCACAAGAACAGTTTCTTCCCGCTTCCTGACTTCAGCTGGCCTCATCAACAAAGCCCAGGAGCCCCCACTGACAAGCAACTCTTATTCCACCCCATGGACACAACGTAAAGTCTCCAAATCTATCTCAATGTGGTCCATTAACACACATTTTTGCATTGCACATATTCTTTATACTTCATACTGTGAACAACTGCACATTATTTGGTCAATATGTTTTGCACATTTCCATTCCATCCATTACGCACCAAGGCAAATCTTCTTGTATGTGAAAACCTACTTGGCAATAAACCTGTACATGTCAGCACTACTTCAGCATCTGTCTTCCCGCACGCACGCAAAAGTTTGAAAATAGTGAATAAAAATCATGTCCATTCGGCAAATTCTATTTAATTCCACGTCCTTGTAGTCTACAGCACCACTAGCGACTACTACCCACACTCATCAAAGGTGCAAAGTAGACCAACATGACCAACTAGTCGTGTGTGTGTGTGTGTGTGTGTGTGTGTGTGTGTGTGTGTGTGTGTGTGAGGGTAATCATTTCAAATTCATCATCTTGGTCACGTAACACTTAGACACCAACGTGCCAATCCTTCTCTGAAATAATAGCACCAGGACACACACACAAACACACACACACACACACTTCTTCTTGGCAGCCATGGCAACAACCATTTGCCTCAACTTTAATCACTAAATCTGCACAGTGGGTCGTTATCAGATTATGGGATTATCCAATCCACACTGAGAAATCAAACAAGCCCGGACCCAATCACAGAGAGACACATATACGCATGCTCACACACGCACACTGTGCAATAGGGAGCAATCCAAAAAAAAAAGCCAACAACTAAAGCGATGGGTAATCAAGTGTTTCCAGTTACAAGGCTGCCCCCTATAGACGAGGAAGGGAGTCTGCAGGGGCAGTGAGCAGCAGACATTCTAACAGGGTCCAGGAAGATGTAGGGATCTGGCTACCAGCAGACAGCAGTATATGAATATCAAGGTACCCCATGGAGTTGTCTACTAAACAAACAGTTATGTTACTGTAACAGTATTGAGAAACACCTAATGTTAACACATTAGGTGTTTCTCACTAAAATGCATTCTATGTATGTTTCGCTATTTTGTGATAGAGATGGGGGATACTAATGGAGCAAAATGGTGGCCGTGTTGGCACAGTGCAAGTGTTTTCCACAGCACAGCAAAGGAAAAGGCTTTGGAAGTGTTGGAGGCGAGCACATAGTACAGTGTTATCATAATCAAGACCTAAAGTTGTAATAAACCATAGTTTTCTTTCCAGGGTGGCATGCTGGCTCTGTAGCTACAGGCTGCATGACCATGCAAAGGAGAAGCAGATGTAGAGAAGGGATGTATGCAGTGTGAAAAAGAATGAATATGTTATCCTAGTTTCAAAGATCTAAATGAGCAGCAGGTAGTGGATGGAGGAAATGTCTGCAAATGGGATAATACATACGTTATGTTCCAGGCTGAAAACAATTATTCATCAGTGCATTAACTTTTATCATATGAACTCCAGACAATGGCCGAGGAATCAGGTGCTGACATTGTTATACACACGTTACAACACATTACATTTAACACCACCGTCCCCTCAGGCAGACTGAGAACCCCAGGAACACGCACTAACGGAACAGCTTTTTTTAACTAGAGCTGTGGATAGGCAGCAGAAATCATAGCAACCCCCACCACCACCATTGTTAACGCTTTAGTGCGTAACTTTTTGATATTAATGAATGTCCGTTCCATTCAAGCCATTGCCAAATGAGTTGCTACAAAGCTAATTAAGACTATCAGCTCCACACAACTCTCTCTGTATTTCTCAGTATGGCTATGTTCAGAAGATTGTGGCGTCCGGCGACTTTCACGCGCAGAAACTCACGTAGAGTGAAGATAATGACCTCATCATGTTTTTTTAATCCTCCGTGTCCTCCTTGGTTACTAGTAACCGTGTGGAGAAAGGGTGGGGGCGGGGCGCGATCACGGAAGACTTGATCATGTGGACGCGCCGACAGTGTTGTTGTCATAACTTAGAATTCCTCATGGGGGAGACAGAAACTACGCACTATAGCTTCAATAAAAGATCCATGATCGGATACTTTTATGGGCTGTGTGTGCAGTCCCAACACTTTGTGTTTTGATGCCTACATAGTGTAATCGGAACTGTCTGTGAGATTAACCTGTGCTTATGTCTTGCTGTTTTCTTTTGCTCTTGTCTCAAAACATCCGCCAAAAGACTACAGTTAAAAATTAGCCGGCTGGCTAACACATTTACAAAAATGTTGATTACTGTGCGTTGTCTTTTATTAAAAAAAAAAAGAAAGAAAGAAATCATTGAAAAAGGTGTGATATTCTGAAGAGGTAACCATCTTTAATCATCCGATTGCTTTAGGCCTTATTGAAGGCCATTATGTTGTAAACTACCAGTCAACCACCACAGGGACACTGAAACGTTTAGCTTGACTGTTATAGTAATATCATAGTGACACTATATAGTGCCTTATTTGGTCTCTATAGGCTATCTTGTAAAACTAACTGTTGACAATTGCACACGCACACACACACACACACACACACACACGCACACACGCACACACACACGCACGCACGCACACGCACGCACACGCACAATGGGTTTTTCAAGTAGATGTATTGTGTTTTAAATTGTGAACATGCTTGGCTTTTAAAGTAGAAACCCCTAATGTAAAGCCAGGAAGGATTAGAACATTGTATTTTATGTATTCTTGACCTCTTTAGCATTAGTCTAAGACCAACCCATTTCTACACACACATCTCCTACAAAAGATTATTACGTATGTCAACATCTTGTTATTCCATTCTGATTCAGTGGACAAAATTAAAAAAGTTCCACTCACTGAGGAAAGAGGTAACGACCCGTTTGTAAAGGTTTGTGTCCAGTCCTGGAAGGCACACATCTAAATACTTAAGGGGTAACTTCGGTATTTTTCAACATGGACCCTATTTTCCCCTTGTTTTTGTGTCTAAGTGACTAATGGGAACAACTATCTTTAAAATTGGTCTAGTACTGAGCAAGACTGCTGCAGCCTGCAGCCGTGATACAGGCTGCGATGTAACTACTCGAGGGATTTGTGCACCGCCAATTTCCATCCACTAAAAGTGCTGTTTTGCAACGGACAGGCTCAGATGATTATTCTAAGTGTCTGATAACATTGTAAAAATGATCCCTACAAAGATAGACCTCTTTGTTAAAGAATAAGATCCTTTTTGTTTAACCAGAAATAGCCCAGAAATCGCCATCGCCAAACTGTAAATAATCAGTACTTTTAGCTTGTATAGAGCCAGCATATTTCCACATGTAAATGGGTGAATTTAGAGTTTATTTCAACCAAACCAGAGTGGAAAGATGAGATGGCTTTTGATAGTTTTTTTTTTTCTGTCCACTATGAATGAAGTGTGTTTTACGATGATAAAATTACTGTTTATTTGAATGGAGTCTATTGGGTTTGGCGATGGTGATTTCGGGGCTGTTTCGTGTAAAACAAAAAGGATCTTTCTCTTTAACAAAAAGGTTACCTTTGTAGGGATCCATTACATGATTTAGTCAGACACTTATCTGAACAGCACTTGTAGAGGACGGACATTGAAGGTGCACAATTGCCCATTAACGTTAACATTGCAACATGTTTTGCCAATGCCCACTGCAGCGGTCTTGCTTAATACTGGACCAATGTCAAAGATTGTCACTTGCCATCAGTCACTTAGACACAAACATATGGGGAAATATTGTCCAAGTTGAAAAATACAGAAGTTAACCTTTGAGAATTAAAACCCATTTTCCTCCAGACGTTGTTAAGAAAAATGAAGAGTTTATTAATAAAATGTAAAAGCAAGTTGGACCGATACAGGTTGAGTAGAGATAACATGCATTAGAGATTGTGTCTGTTCTGTTTTAATTTCCTGTGAGTGCCTGCACATTTTTTTCTACTGCCACATAAGCGGATCAGGTAGGAGCAATGTGATAGACAGGGAAGCTACACTTTGAAGAGCTGTGACAAGAATGAATGATAGACAACTATTTCAGGTCAACACATACAGATAGAAATACTGTACATGTATGTATGTTTGCATAAGGTAGAAAGCAAAACAAACCACAATGTAACCAGAATAAACTAAAAGTCGTCCCTCAGACTGTTAGCGATCATCTACCTTGATCCACTCTCAGCGCTCTGACAGCGGATGCAGCAGGCAGTGTTTTTTTCAGTGAAAAAGCTCTAATAAACCCACTGTACACTTCCTGCTCAGCACCAAGCAGCAGGCAGACAAAGATAGAAAAGGTGGTGGAGACCAAAACAGAGTTAAAAGAGAGTGAATATTGACGTCATCAGGTTGAGACAAACACAACTGCAAATAAATGCTAATGTTGCTCTGTAACTGCTGGATGCGGGGTTTTTCCCTGCATAGAGACATTTTTGGCGCCCCCCAAAAGAGGTTTTAGCCAGCGCCAAAATAATAAGAATTGAGAATAAAAATAGCACTTAATATCCTCTCCGACTGTTTTTAATAGCAATTTGCCAAACAACAGTTGAAAAAGCCGAACCTACGCTTGAATAGGAGTGCTTATCTCAGTTTTACCTTCCAGAGTCTGGCTGGGTCGGACTCTCCCGGTGATTTTAACGGTGGTATTTAAAATACTTATATTATTATTTTTAAGTAGTTTTGTTGATTGAGGTTTCATTTACTCAAGCATAATAGACATTTTGGTTGATCAAATTGTCAGAAATGACATTACAAATAAGGTAACACAAACTCATTGCCTTTACTGTACGCAAACCGCGTAGACTAATATAATATAATCGAATATTCGATGCGTCGATCGAAGGAGCCTGATTTGACTGCCAATCTCACATTCAAATCTACACAGAGGCGTTATGAAACGAGGATCATGCCGTTTTGGCTGTATGGAGGTGCTCAATGTTGGATTGTACCTATAGAACTACATGTTTCCTCCCATTAAGGTAACATACTGTACAGCATATTATGATAAAAATAAAAATGTGAAAAGATTTAAGTTTCACTCCATGATCCGTGACCGATGGACGAGCATCTTGGCGGCAGGGATTTAAATCTTTAACTGAAAATGTCTGGGAAAAGAAAATCTAAAGTGGGAGTGCAATTTGAAATAGTAAGATGATCCAAAGTAAGATGCAGGTTGTGTGCCACCGCCCGATACAGAAGCACAGCCGTGATCCAGTGCACAGCCCACTGCATGATCCGTCCGCCCCGACAGTCACCAAATCCTGCACACCAGAACAGCAAGCCACGGTGTTAATGCAACGAGGCATACAATCAGTCAACTATAGACAACATTTGACGAATCCAACTTGACTATGTCAATTCTTGGTCGGGGACACCTCTACCAGTCCCTCCAGAAAAATGCGATTATGCGATCGCATAATTCAATGCATAATCAGCCAAAGTCTGCATATTTATGCGGGGACCGCAATTTTTCAAATACGCCGCACTTTAGCCGCATAAATTGCCAATTTCCGCACAAAATATGCAGGACTTGCATGATTTCATAATCCCCGCATTTTCGTTGCAAAAAAGTCACATATATCTTAGCAGAAAGTTGAAAAATGTTGCGTTTACTTCACACAAAAGCAGCCATTTTCCCCTGTTGCCATGGGAACATTATGAAGTGATGTAATTACGCGACGTGAACATCATCGAAAAGCTGCAAACCCCGCGATGAAGCCATGATGAAACCGCAATTTTCGCAAGTTCCCGCAATTTTTGCAAGTTCCCGCAATTTCATCGCATAAAATTGCACAAATATCCCACATATTCCATCGCATTTTTTAAGAAAACGTGCCGTATAATCAAGGATTTTTGCCCGCAACAATCACAAAAAAACATTTTTCTGGAAGGACTGCCCTACTCTTCTGTCAATTCATAAAACAGTTAAGAAGCACTATTAAGAAATGCTTTTAATTCAGTTTGTTCAATTAAGTCATAATAAAGAGTACTGTGTCATAAGCTAAGCTACAGTGTACAGAGGAAATGGGTATTCAAAATAAGTCCAAACACATGATTGTCCTGCACTGAAGCAAACCTCCATACACCGGGTCTGACAAGCTGGTATGTACTGTATATGGCACACTGCCATCTTTCTTTAACAGGAAAGGTATCCACACGGTGAACACTGAATGACCACATAAAACCAGATGTATGGCAGCATGTTTGGTGCCGTCCATCTGGGCGTGGAGAAGGAAGACAACATGGACTTTCATTCTCATCTTTCGTTCTCGAAAGCCTTGTGAAGATGATGCTACAATCAACTCAAAGTTCAGCTTTTCTGATGTAAAAACTGGCCCACAGTTAACAGTTAGCAACTGCAAAATCCAGGATTAAAAATAGACACTGAAATGCACGGAGCAAGGCCTCCCGAATTACTTAATTAGCCTTCAGTTGAATGAAAGGCATTGAGCTCGTCTCAGCTAATTGCAACTTTTAGGTCACATGCCAGCGGCACGCTTACATCCCCTCACTCGAAATGAAGAAAGGGAACAGGACAAGTGTCTGACACCTTTGACACTGCTAAACAGACACAACAGACCACTCAGCTAAGTAAGGAAACATCGATAGGTGGAGTGGGAGAGAAAAATAGCAGCAACAAGCAAACTTCCCTGGGGGGGAAATCCAGTCAGCACTTTGCTCCAGGATCCACATCTTCTTTGGAGAGAAAATGAAACCCAAACTCATTCCTAACAAATCGATCGTCAGCAGAGGGAATTGGGATCAGAGTAGTCGATTCGAGAGGAATCGGAATCCCATTACGCCAAATTGATTTTACCTGACAAGAAGAATGGAGTTGATTCTCAGTGTCTGCTAAAAGGTCTGCAACATGTAAGAAACAACTACATTGGTTCCAGTACCTTGGATGAGAGTGAAGGCTGACATGTCCATTAATGCGCATTCTGCAAGTACAGACTAAATGCATGG
Source organism: Sander lucioperca (assembly GCF_008315115.2). Taxonomy (NCBI): domain Eukaryota; kingdom Metazoa; phylum Chordata; class Actinopteri; order Perciformes; family Percidae; genus Sander; species Sander lucioperca. Next base: position 22,836,318 of record NC_050174.1, read on the forward strand.
TTCAGCAGATAAAATAGCAGATTACCTGGAGCCAAAATGTTCTATGTAACCATACTTTGTATAAACAACTTAACCTTAAACCCTACTATGACCCATACAGAAAGTTACATGGTATTAGAAATCTCAACAATGTGTGCGCATCATGTCTCCTCCCAACTCCTGTTAAATCATATTAGACTAAGGCTATCCAAAGTTTTTTGGGGTCCTAATGAAGACGCTGTTTTGTACTATATTTGTACTCTCACCTGAACAGATTACTGTCATTCAAACAACTCAAGTAGTTTAATACTTTTACAGCCAACTTAATAAAATGTTGGGTTTATATATTTGGGCTCGAATCCAGTTCAAGTACAGTTAATGGATACGTGCGCAGAGATAGAGAGAACGGGAACTGAACAGACTCTACTAAATGGCGTTCAGGGAGCTTTCACAGCGCTGTGGCCGTGGCGCTTCTACGGTTTATCAGTACAGTAAATCCCACGGGAAGCCACAACACCACAAGGTATTATGATCATCAGTTGCAACTTTAAAGATTATTTTTATGGGCATTTTCGGCCTTCATTTTTGACAGGACAGCTGAAGACATGAAAGGGGAGAGAGAAGGGGAACGACACGCAGAAAAGGGACGCAGGCCGGAGTCGAACCCGGGCCCGCTGCGTCAAGGAGCAAACCTCTACATATGGGCACCCGCTCTACCAACTGAGCTATCCGGGCGCCCATTAGTTGCAACTTTATAATAGCCATCCAAATAATTTTTATTGGCGGTTTACATCTGATTTCTTAAAGGTTTACAATCATTTGGTGAACATTACTTAATATAATATACAAAATGTTATGTGTGCAACAACAAATTGTTAAAATAACACTAACTATAACTGAAAAAAAATACTTTCGCTCAGGAAACGCTCGTTCCTTACTCAGGAGTGTCTTAATCCAAATCCGATCTTTTTCCTAAACTTAATGAGTCGTTATGGTGCCTAAACTTAACTGTCATCACCGCATGACGCTCACTCCTTCTGGCTAAACTCCACTACCACGGCCCCTGAAAGGACCGTCATCTGGCGCTGCCTGTAGCCGGCTCACAGTCACCTATTGGCGGCTAAACAACTGCTGCTGGTAGCCGGCGTCCCGGAGCTCTGTAGCTGCTAAATACACCCAGCAACTGCTCAGATTTGATCGTTCTATGGCACTATAGACTGGTCTGTTGGTGAAGTAGCATTGATCACATTGAGGGGGGGGGGGGGGATACATTACTGTCATCATCACTGTTCACCCTCCTTCCCTCTGGTAGGCGATACAGGGCACTGCTCGCCAAAACCAGCCGACACAAAGACAGTTTCTTTCCCCAAGCAGTCACTCTGTTGAATCTGTTGATCTTAAATCTCAGACCATACTGATATTGCACTATTCCTTACCTCTCTTCAATTGTTACTGTATATATTTTTTTATGTATATATTGTATTGTTATACTGTATACTTAACAATATTTCTTTTATATATTTCTCACTGTCCTTCTGTTTTTTATTCTGTTGTTATTCCTATATGTTAAGTGAGTCGTAGTACTTTGAAAGCAAAGATTAACCAGAGTCAAATTCCTTGTTTGTTTGCGCAAACCTGGCCAATAAAGCTGATTCTGATTATAATATTAATAATATTAAAATTTAAAAAAATCTCCCCCTGCGCATGTGTATATGTATATACACTTTATATATACAAACTTATATCTGTACATAGTAGTCAAATGTTCATGTTTACCTTGGGCTGCTTACTTGGCCATTAAAGCTGATTCCCATTGTTTGTTAACATTAAAATACCTGCAAAACTTATGACATTGTTTATTTAGTCATCATAAAGCAGTGACAGCCACATCAGTGGGGTTTTCTTAATAAAACAATGTTGGACTGTCAGACTGTGTTCTACATATGCATCTATGAAATAAAGACCTTGACTTAACAGGAAAGGAACAAAGGACATATGTAGGCTACATCATAAAGAAGAAAGATGCTAAGGCCATGTGACTTAATGAGAGCATGTTGTTTTTCTCTGTCACAGTAGAACTAAAGTGATGTTTGTTGCTACCAGAGGCCTGAATTCCACAGGACAGGAGTCGGGTAGATACCCTGTCAAAGTGCATCCAGTCACACCTGCCACCACTGCCACAGCCTGTGGTCACTTTCACAATAAAACTTAAGTCAAGGAAACTCGGCTAAATAAAGAAAATTATTTAAATATCAAATAAACTGCTATCTGTGAGGATTCGACCAGTGTTTCAAAGAAAGGCCGTCAATGTGAGCTGGGCAATATATCGATATAATATATCGATATCGTGATATGAGACTAGATATCGTCTTAGATTTTGGATATCGTAATATGACATAAGTGTTTGTCTTTTCCTGGTTTTAAAGGCTGCATTACAGTAAAGTGACGTCGTTTTCTGAACTTACCAGACTGTTGTAGCTGTTCTATTATTTACCTTTACTCACTTCATTCGTCATTATATCCACATTACTGATGATTATTTATCAAAACTCTCATTGTGTAAATATTTTGTGAAAGCACCAATAGTCAACACTACAATATTGTTGCGGTATCGATATAGAGGTATTTGGTCAAAAATATCGTGATATTTGATTTTCTCCATATCGCCCAGCCCTACCATCAATATTGTAGATCTGCAGTATAAAATGGAATATTTGAATTAAATTTAAAAAAAAATAATAATAAAAAAAAGCTTCCAAAACCACATTTAGTCTACATGGACATTGCTACGTTTTGGTTTTAAAGTGGAGTTTTTTTCTTAAGTTTAAAATGCACTTGGTGATTGTAGTCGGTAGGGGCAGCAGAATGCTTGAATCCTGTTGACAGCATGGTTGACAGGATTTAAGAATATTACACCCTCCTCCCACCAAGTGGGTTACAATGGCAGAGTGGCGCTGTTCGTATTTCTGCTCGTTGACTCCACAGAAAGAAGAAGTTATCTATTAGCAATACTTTCTTTTGGTAGACTTGATATTTACAGTATATCATTCTTTCAGCTGTGGAACCAGACGAATGGTAAGCGATTGAGATTTCTGTTATAGGGCTAACGTTAAAACAACTAACGTAGTAATTAATTTTTGTCAGTGATAAATTGGGCTTATGTTATTTGATTCTACTTACACTTCTATTCTATCATGCACGTTATACTCAAGTGTCTTACAGTCTGACCTTATTTCAGCTTACATTAGTTAGCGTTAGCTAAATCTGCCACATTTGTGTGCTTTTTGCTGATTATAAAAACATACGGACATAAAAAAGGCCTATGCTATCGGTTTTCTCTCCGTTTTATGATGGATCAATGTTGTTGTTATTTCTGTCCGTTAAATTAACCTGTATGTTTATCATGCGTTTGTCCGGCAAAAATTCAGTTTAAAAAGTCAGTTTTTATTTTGAAATAGGCTATAGTCTGGACGTGTTTAAACAGTTTTACTGTTTATTTCAGTGACTGTGTTTATATTGACTACTCAGTTTGTTAAACCTGCTCTCTATACAGGGCCCAGGAAGCAAACACATTCAAAACGTTAACGTATAAAACTGAAGTACCAAATGTTTGGCTTTTCCATTTAATACTGTAGGTCGCCTGATCTGAACTGGAATCTGAACTCATGGCTGCAATCGAGATATTTTTGGACCACCAAACTCACCAGAGAGGCCTGCAACAAATTGCATCAACCACTTCAAAGTGATACCACAGGTCATTGCGTGATGTAATGAATACATGTGAATACACTTGTATATCCCTCTTGCTAACTCTAGCCAGGTCAAAAGCTAAAAAACAAAAACAAAAAACAAAAGATGTGTCTGAACATCATGGCCACACGTGGGGGGATTTGCGGTGTGGTTTTTAGTTCAACTATTCCACCTAATCTCTAACCACTAATGGGTAGGGTTGGGCATCATTTGGATTTTAACGATTCTGATTCCAATTCCGATTCTTCCTTTCGATTCCGGTTCTTCTCGATTCTCGATTCCGATTCTTTGAGAGGTGGAGTTGAAACGGGTCACATGCTTATTTCACAGATAAGAGGAAAGTCTTATTTTTTTTAAAGCCACACTAGAGCGCTGCTTACTGTGCTCCAAGGCTGCAACACAACAAGAGCCTGACCACTTCGGAAACCAAAACTTGCGCTTGTTAAATTTTGAACCCATGATCAGATTTGAAACCAAATCCTCCAAACGATTCTAAACGATTCCAATAAAGAAAAGAATTCCACTGGAATCGTAATTTTTGTAACGATTCCAAGTAGGAATCGGTTCTCCATGCCCAACCCTACTAATGGGTAAGGGGAGAGATGGCATGAAGTTTAGATTTAATACAGATTAAAACTTACAGGCCTGTTGCTGACACGCCAGAAAAAAAAAAGGAATAAGTATCAAGTTTAAGACAAGTTTACTGGTATAACAAGATGTTTTTCACGTTATAACTGGTTTAACGTGCCGGGACGCCACGGAACCGTGTTCCCGCACCTTTGATTAATAAGTAAATTGTGTTTCATTCGGCAGCAGCCGTGAGTTCAGTGTCAGTGGTTAGTTCACGTCTTTAACAGCAGCAGTCGACTGGCTTTGATCTAAACTGCTTAAGTCAGTTGAGTGAAGTGAAGTTAACAATGTCGGTAGCCTTGCGTTGTTCACCCCGAAGGGAAGGAAGTAGCAGTATAACAGGCGAACCAGCTTCCTCTAACTTATAGGGTTCCCCCACCTACCAAATCTCACTTTAACCCCTGGTCATAACAAGACCATAATTAAATAAATTTACTCTGATGCATATTTGTTTCATTTCATTCATTACCCAAGCAGAATCTCCAGTTGATTATAAGTAAACAATTATGCAGGACGACTAAGATCTGGTGCTGGAAGCTCGCCTCTCGGTCACATATTTTGCTATGCCTAACAACCTCTTTAATGTAAATGTTATACACCCCTTTATGTTCATGTCTGTCTCTCTGTATTCACTGTATTCCTTACGTTATTGTAGTTTTACTTGAATAATAAAGATTTGGGAGAAAAAAAAAAATCTTCGTCAGATATTTCATCAATAAATACCAGTCTGTGATTAATACATTTCAATTATGGAGCATTCCATGCAGCTAAAATATTAGTGAAATAATGAGGCTCATGTCACACTTGTTAACTGGGAATATGTGTTGTAGGCAGTGGCGGTTTCTCTAGGAGGCCAAAGGAAGCCTGGCCTCCCCATAAAAATATAAAACATCATTTAAAATATAAAATACATTTTATTTTTAAATAAAATTTAAAATAAAAATGAATTTTATAATAAATGTTATAATTTAAAATATATTTTTATATTTTAAATTATGTTTTATATTTTTAACCGTAGGAATTATAAATTTACGGTTGTGTCTTTTACTGATTTTGCAATTTCCCTTATCAAAACATTCCATTATCATTTTCTTCTATAGCTGGTAGAGCGACACAGCGCCCCTCTTACACTGCGTGCGTGGTGCAGTCCAGTCTGTGCCGTCTAGTGGCCAGTAAAATGCTACGAACGCTCAAAGGAGGCCAGCTTTTCCTGGCATCCCTTAGAGAAAAAAATTATATTTTCAGCCAATCAGATTAAGGCTAGGTTTGACCGAGCTCGACCTTGAACGGTCAATTCATCGTAAAGAAAAAAACCAGGGAAGCCAGGTTGAACCTGGCTTTTCACCAATCACATGCCTCAGACAGATGCGTAACTATGGTAACAGGTACGCTACTACGCGGCGGTGCCGCCCGGCGTCAGCTGAGCTAACAGTCAGTTAGCAGCAAGTTTACACAATGGATGGCGATCTTGAGTTTCTTCTTAAAAATGACTTCACTGAACTTGCTTTTGAGCTACAACTGAAATTTAAACAAACTGGTAGGCCTACACCGAAGCTGGATCTAACTCAGGGGAGAGCAAAGGGAAAAGTGCGATCTTTTTGTGATGGGAACTATGCCAAAACTGAATGGCTAACAGGAAGCGCTAAATTAAACCGGCTTTTCTGCTGGCCTTGCCTCTTGTTTGACCGGTCAAGCTGCAGCAGCTCTTTAAACAACCCATGGAGCCAAGCCGGATTTGCTGATCTTGCAAACCTCTCACGGGCCATAGAGAGGCATTCAAAATCACGGAGTCACATAACATCAGAACCCAAACTCAAACTTTTTCGACGAGTGAGGATAAATGAAGTAATAAGTGTGTCAAGGCATAATCAACAGGTGGATAAGAGTCGTGCCATTCTGAAGAGAGTGATTATTGCTGTACTGTATCTCGGAGGCCAAGAGCAGGCTTTCCGTGGCCACAACGAGTCAGCTAGCAGCTCTGGCAACAAGGGGAACTTTGTGGAGCTAGTGCAAGCTGTCGCCGAGTTTGACACAACGTCGTATTTTTTATTGTAAATTAATTTCTAGTGACCTAGAGGTTTCCCACGGATCTCTGACCTCTCCAGCACACACACACACACACACACTCTCTTTCTATGTGAAAGACATTTGATTTGTCATGTATTGTTTTCTATGAATGTGTGCAAACCAATAAAATCAATTTAAAAAATTGTGACAAAAGCATTTTGTTTTTACATGCGGGTGAGAGAAGGGCGAAATTTTGCTGAGCACCGTCGTGTGCCAGACTGCCAGTAGGCTGCATTCATTTAAAATTAAACATTGCAGTTGGTGCTAAGTGGTGGCATTGATTCTTAATTTCCCACGAAGCTGATCGCGGTTACGTGTCAGTTAAACTTCTCATCTCCAATCCTATCTGCGTTTGTGAGAAGTGGCGCTGTCCTGAGTTGAAAGATAGCCTACTTTACGGCTTTATTATCCAGTTAATAGGTGCGTGTGTTCGTGTCGGCCGCTGTCCATTTCCTAAGGTTCTGAAATGCAAACATTTTTTGTATGCGCCCGTGAGCACCCACTCATAAATCGGCCCCCACCTGAGGCAATATGATCTGGGGATCGACCGATATAAATGTTTTAGAGCCGATGCCGTTTTTTTTTTTCTTGAGCCGATATTTGGAGCCGATACTGCTTTTGCTCCCTCAATTTACACCATAAAAATGTAAACCCTGCCACACTGGATTTGTTTTCGGAATCGGCTCTGCCATTTCTTTAAAAATAATAATTATCGTTTATCGCAATAATTTCTGGCACAATTTATCGTCCCGCAAAATGTGTTATCGTGACACGCTTATAAGAAGATAGCCCTTTTAATTTCTTATCATTTATTTTGAATTTTTATGTATATGCTCCTATGTTTTGTTGTTTCTATACTCGACCCTAGACCAAATGTCTATTTTATAAGTGAATTTGTTACTCTGACTTGTTTGATTGTACGTCTGTATTCTCAATAAAGAAGTGAAAATAAACAAGAACTCACATCTAGGTCTCCTGTTACTCTCAATATTTCCTTCTTCCAAAACAGCCGGGAGTTGAGTTTTCATTCAAACCAAATTATGACTGGTGTGATAACTGCATGGCAAATTAATCAGAGCACACAAGGCCAAATTGCCTCCTAAGTTACCACACGGCAAAGGCTATTTTTAAACAGAGTCCGACGCAGTCAGTCCACATTAAACGCTAAACCACGTCCAGCCAACTTCACGGAGAACAATGAGGGCAGAACAGCATCACCTATCATCTATTTTAAACAAATATTCTCTGTCCATCTCAGCTAAAAACACCGGGCCGGTTCTAGCCCGCTATATTTTTTGGGGGGGAGGGGGAGAATAGGTGGGCAACCTGGGCGGTTGGTAGCACAGATGTTAGAGAAGTACATTGATGGCCCAACGGGGGCCAGCTTCCAGGCCCTGGTGACATGGCACAAACATTTGACCTAATACCAGCTGGCCTGGCAACCCAAAAGGCATAGGATGTATATCAACAAACGTGGGGAGACATATGATGTGGGGCGTCCGGGGGCCCTCCCCCAGAAAAAAAAAAAATAGCATTAAAAACACTACATTTCCTGCATTCCCTTAGAAATATGGGACATCTGGCGGAATTTACAGCAGCAACTGAACAATCCGGGAAATGAAACGTTGTCGATAGACTAATTCTCCTTTCACACCTGCTACCTGTTCTCCATCCCTATCTATCTATCTATCTATCCATCCATCCATCCATCTATCCATCCCCCTGTAGAACCTTTATTAATTTCCTTCATTTCAGGATTTACTGACTGCTGAGTAAAATCCTCCCACAACATACATATAATTTAAAAAAAGTCACCTTGTACAAAAAAAAATATACAAATTGGCCTAACGACTTCCATCTGATCAGAGGGGGCAGAGACAGATTGATATTGAACCAAAGGCCAATATTGGCCTGATGGTTCTGTCTAGCCCAAGCAGCTAGTGCCAAACGCAAAACATCAAAATTTAAGTGGAAGAGACGGAGAAAAAGAAAAGAACAGCGTTTGCATTCAGCATCGCATCATCTGTCTCACTGTCTCAGCATCCTGTTTGATCTGTGCTGGCAGCTGCCCTGCGCGATTCATGCTGCATGTGTCTCTGTTCAAATGTTTCAGAACACAGAATGAATTCAATTCAAGCATCTACATCAACAGGAATGACATGTATAATATGTTTAATGTCCATTAGCACTTTTTCCTATGACCTGCAGCCCTTATGTCATTAATAATAATAACTTATTGATTCCCAGGTGGGGAAATTACAATTATTAGGCCTGAATAACACACATGCTCAGGTCCTTTACATGCACAAATAGAGAGATGTCAGAGTGAGTGAGAGTAAGCAGTGCCCAGGAGGTGAACTGGCATACTCCATACTTTGTCCGTATGGGGACTTGAACCGGCAACTGTCCAGTTCCCAACCCAGCTCCCTACAGACTGAGTTACTGCCACTCCCCTTTTTAATTGATCAATAATTCAATGTAGTACCAGAAAGGTGTGGGCAGACTCTAATAGGTTTTCTAATACTTTACATAACCACCAATGATTTTCTTCCAATAGCCATAATTTACTAAATGAACATCATGCTGTATTGAAGAAGACTTAAAACTAGCAACTGAGGCTATAAACGTGTTAGGAAAATGTTTATTGAGGTAATAAATCAAGGCAGAGGTAGGGTCGTTTCACCAAAGACTTCTATAGAAACAGACTTCTTTTTGGAGCCAGTGGAGTCGCCCCCTGCTGGAAATTAGACAGAATGCAGCTTTAAGGAGATTCAGCTTTGGCTTCACTTTTCAGGACCTGAAGTTACCGTTTGGTTTCACCCTGTCACTACCAGGGGTTGATGCATAGACTGTATAAGTGTATAAAACATCTGGATCGCCCCGTGGTGGCTGGCTGCAGCATAGGTCATAAATCTCATCTACTCCACGTTAGTGGATGGGAGTCTACATCCTCAGCCTTCCACGGGATCGATCCGTTGCCGCCAGAAATTCCGCTGTATGTCCTTTTTGATGTCTGTTACCTTCCTCCTTCTTTGTGTTGGCGTTCTAACCTCTGGTGGATTTCTGAGGACTATGGTTAACTGTTCCTCAGATCTCTGCAGGGTAAATCCAGACAGCTAGCTAGACTATCTGTCCAATCTGAGTTTTCTGTTGCACGACTAAAACTACTTTTGAACGTACACATGTTCCACCAAAACAAGTTACTTCCCGAGGCTATTTTGCAGAGGCACCGTGACTCCGCGCGGTGCTTAGCACCGCACCAGATGATTGTGATTGGTTTAAAGAAATGCCAATAAACGAGATAAACGTTTCTCTCCCATCACGGAATGCTGTGTGGACAGGCCAGACCTTCCTCCGCAGCGCTGTGGAGAGACACAGAGACAGATATACAGATTTGGAGAAAAAGGCCACCTGCTCCTCAGATAAACATTCACACAACCATGGTGCAGCCTGAATCGCAATTCAGGGTTCAGTGTCTCGCCTGGGACTACAGGGCAAGGGATCGAACCACCAACCTTCCGATTGGTAGGCGTCCGCTCAACGACCTGAGCCACAGCCGCCCAAACTTTCCAATGAATGAGTTACCCGTCAGTCCATATGACTCCATGTTTACTCCTCTTGGTTCATTTCTATTAAGTTAGTGTCAACAGGAAACAAAGCCGATCCACAAGGCAACAATGGACCAAACTACAGGTGTGAATCGGCAGTCCCTCCGGGATTTCATGGCCTTTTTTTGAAATTGTTGCGGCCCAAAACGCCTGAATTTGCAGCAGCTTTTATGCAAAAAATTGCACAAAAAAAGTCTTTTGTATTTTTGTTGCAATGAAGCTGCGAGAGAGAGTGAAAATTGATACAATTTTTCCTAAATAAGTCCACAAACATCAGACCACACAGCCACCAGAATGGGCACTGTTACACATGGTCTTTGTCCAACTCAACTTTACTAAAAGGGCCGCACTGGAAATTGAGAATCACATTAAGGGCCAGACATTTAAACTGTTATTGACATGCTTTTATTTCATCGATAAAGTAAAATATCTTTGACTGTATTACTGCATGTCTCTTTTTGGACATTTGTCGCATTTTTGTTGCTTGTTTTTGATGCTTCTTTTTAACATTTGTGTTTTTTTTACAAAATTGTCGCCTTTTCTGACATTTTTGTTGCTTTTTACACTTTTGTCGCATTTCTGTTGACATATAACTAATCATGGGCCGGTATGAGATTCTGACGGTATGATAACCTTCAGCAAAAATACCACGGTTTCACGGTATTGCAATTACAGCTCTAAAACTTATTATTTTGAAATGTCTGGGTAAAAAAACAACTTCTTTTTCTCCATTGAACTGCATTTTATTTTAAACAGCATAGCCTATAGAATATTTAGTATATTTTTAAAATGTACCATATTAAGTTCAAATAAATAATACAAATCATATTTTTTCATGTGGATCCCCTTTTGCTGCCAGAGCTACTGCTGCCCTAAAAAGAAGAAAAATAAAGACAGACATGTTAATTTAACCAGAATCTGTAATGACATTTAACTTCTTAACTGGATTTAACATTAATTTAAACAAAATATTACATGATCCAATTGTTTTTATGTGAAAAGATATATCACTAATCCACTACTATGAATAATATAAATAATGCTGCGATTCAATTTTTCTCAATGTAAATGCACACATACACGTATGGAGAGAGAGTGTGTGTGTGTGTGTGTGTGTGTGTGTGTGTGTGTGTGTGTGTGTGTGTGTGTGTGTGTGTGTGTGTTTACTTTGTGCACACAGATACACATGCTCTCGCTGTACAACACAAGTCGCAAAACCAGATGTACACAATGGTGGAACACTTAAAGGGGCGCTATGCACTTTTGGCCATTTCTTCACCGTTTTCTCGCTTTTTGCTCGCAGGTTTCTCTATAGAGCTCCCCCTACAGCTTCAGAATAGATATTTGGCCCTACAAAAGTCACTAAAAAAGTTTTAGTATTCTATAGTAGTTTAGAATTTACCATATTAAGCAAAACAATGAACATATTTTAAAAGCAGGCTACCACACACACAGCAGACTCAGCAGTTTGGTTTGGCGCACAACTAGGTGAGCCAAAATTTATTGTGAAATTTGACACGTGGTCTAGTTTTTCCCGCGGCGGCCCGCCACAGTAATATTTATGCCGCCACGGTATCAGAAATAGGGCAGACGCACAACAGGGTTTCCGCTATGTACACCGCGCACCTTCAGCTGTTTATGAAAAGTCATAAAGTCGTAATTACACGACTCTGCAGAGCCGTGTGCTCTACTGAACTCAAGCGAACTGTCATCCGCTCTCCCTCCCCTTAGGGTGAGCAACTGGAACAGTGACAGGACGTCATCACTCGCAAAGTCATGGAAACCAAATAAACAACAGGGCGAGTACTACTTGTCACTCAATCTTAGGCAAAGTGACAAACAGCGATGAAAGCCGCGACATGAAATCCGCACTCACGCGGGTCCCGTGAAGTATGACAGCTACAGTTTGTCGGAAAATAGCGTTGTGGACACTGAAGTTGATGAATTTACTGTTTATCAGACCCCAGGTGAGACAAGAAGCTAACGTTAGCGAACGCTGGGGTGACGGTCCCTCTGCCTCTGACTCCCCGTTGCAGGAGAACGCTGTATTCCACCGACACGCTGTATTAACGTTACTGTTTTAAAACCGTTTACCAGGTTAGTGGGGGCGCATACCGCTCAAAACCAACATGAAAAACGTAGCTAGTAATGTTCACTTGTTAAAATGTGTGTAAAATGAGCGGTGACGTTAAACCACCCTACGGTACCGTCTATTTGCTGGATGGTTTCAAGGTAACGGTCGGTAGCTAACATTAGCAGATAAGCCCGTAGTTTTTGATGTTCAACACCCACCCCCACTGAAAAAAATTCTAGAGGAAACACTGTGGTCTGTGGCTTCAGTAGCAGGAAATATTTTCCCACTTTGCAGGGGAGCGTGTCTATGTTCCCCGGGTCCTATGTTCCCTGGGTCCTATGTTCCCTGGGTCCTATGTTCCCTGGGTCCTATGTTCCCCGGGTCCTATGTTCCCCGGGTCCTATGTTCCCCGGGTCCTATGTTCCCCGGGTCCTATGTTCCCTGGGTCCTATGTTCCCCTCTTTGTATGAGACTGGGGAACATAGGACCCTTTCTCAAAAAAAGGGTCCTATGTTCCCCGGTCTGTTACTTTTTCCACCATTACTGCCAAATTCCATGGCTAACCCTAACCCTAACCCTACCGTAAAGATTGATAGATTGCGGGGAACATAGGACCCTTTTCCAGAAAAAAAGAATAGGACCCGGGGAACATAGGGATGACCCCCTCTGCAGGGGACCCCCTGGTGGACCACAGACCACACATGGGGAACCCTTACTGTAATGATCATTTACTGCGGCCTACCTACCCACGGCCCTTTGCTGCATGTTGCCCCCCCCCCTTTCCTGTCTTCATCTATTCTATCCAATAAAGGCCACAAAAAATCCCCAAAATAATGTGAACAGTCCTAGGAACTAATGCTCTATTCATTTCACATTTGCCTTTTGTTGTTGTTCTTAACTAATACTAATAATGAGTCATTATGGTTTCATATACTGCCTAACCCCTACTGCAGCCAAACAACCTTCCAAAACCTATTGAGCTATGGCTTTTAGTTTGAGATACAGATGATGCAACTAAAAGGGCAGGCATTGTAATTTTAACACACTGCATCAATACAAATTAACTTAAAAAAAAAAAGTCAGGATGACCATGAATCATTTCCATTGCACCCCAGTCGTTCACTCGCTTACCACCATTCTGCCAACCCGAGTTACCGGAGTCACATTTACATTGTGTCAAATAGAGTTTACCACCCTTTAACACAGACATTTCCAATGTGTATCAGGAATACAATCATTTTAAGTATTATCAGAGTAATGTACAGTACTGCACGGTGTAATTTATGTTACACAATTTAAGCCATTTGAAAAAAGGTTTTGCTCTTGTTACAATTTTCAGTATACTAGTACAATACAAAAAAAAAAAAAACACAGACTTGGGCTATATCTTGTCAATGGTACAAACTTAAACTAGTTTCCGGCATTCCTCACAAAATGTTGATTTTGATCTACAAGTCACACACTGTACGCATTCCACATATAGCTCATTCTCCTGTTTTCTCAACAACGCTGCATTTTGCCGGTGAAGCACATCAAGTTCCTGTACAAGTGCAGGTTTGAGTTTATTTTCGACAATCCTTACGATCCTTTTTTTCCCCCACGCAACCCAGACAAACGGACACGCTCTCCTGGCAGCCCATTTAAAGAAGCAGATTCTCAGCAGATTATTAAGCATCCCTCCGCACCGCTGCTCCTGATTCTCACTGTGTGTCTCTCACACACACACACACACACACACACACACACACACACACCTACCTGGTCTTAATGGTGGGGTTCATCCTGAGAGGAAACAGTCCCAGGTCTATGTCTTTGCAGTCAGGATTAAACTCTAGGGCTCCTGAGATGTAAATCAGAAAGTAGTCCCAGAGCTCGGGTAACTTCTGGGAGGAGAGAATCATGAGGGCAACTTTTAGGGGTGGTTCTGTTTGAGGGATGAGAAGCCTGGTATCCGGAGAGAGGGGCACCCAACAGTGTCCTATCACCTCCCTTCAGCTTGCCTTTAAGCGCTCCCGGCTGACCCAGCCTCAACAGTCCACTCAGCACCTACATTTAGCTGACTGACTCCTCCCCTCAGGACAGAACACAGGAACACAATGAACTCTCTCCAAAACTGCCCTACTTTCCCCATGCCGATCATTCACATTCCATCTGTATTTATCCATTTTGATTTGGGAAAACTCATATTGTTTTCCTGGGAGAGTGATTTCTCTGTTGCTTTCATAGATGCTAAATGTATTTCCTATTTGGCTCTAAACAATGTGTCATGTAGGATAATGCAATTTCAATAGTGTGTCAAAAAGATAATACACCTGTCATTGGCATTGCATGTTGCTTCATATTGTCAATGTAATTTAAAAAAAGGCTTCATTCCACTCCTTAAATAATCTAACTGCATATATGACTGTTAACTATGAATTTGCTTAATTTACATTGAGGAGCTAATTATTGAAACAGGTGCTACAATCACTAATACAATAGTAAAGGTAGAGAGCAGTAAAGGTTTTGTCAAAAGTAGGCTACTGTTGGTATTTTGTAGTGCAAATCAAAATTAAATTCCAAATTAGACAAAGAAATTACACACCACACCATTTTCAAAAAACTAAAAGTTACAGGCTACACACATTGTTAGGCAACGCTAAAGATAGGCTACATTAGCTTAAATTATGACTCAAATGTGGCTACCCTAGCGGGAAAAAAACTACACTTTCTCCACTATATCTTTATCGCTCTGTGCCTATAGCCTATTTGGTTGAGCCGAATGTGTTAAGTGTGCCGAATCTACCAGGGGAACAATACTAGGCCTACTTTGGATGCTCTACACAGGCATGTTTGTAAGGAAACATAATTCGCCAGATTCGAAATTAAGTTTTGTATTGCATTCTCTCCTTTCCCAGGGTGAAGCACAGAGGTTGAGTTGAACCTAAACTTATATGTGTATGTGTGTGTGTGTGTGTGTGTGTGTGTGTGTGTGTGTGTGTGTGTGTGTGTGTGTGTGTGTGTGTGTGTGTGTGTGTTGTTTGTCACGTACCAGTAAATGAGCGACAGTCCATCGAAACGCTCGAGCTCTCTCCCCCGCTGTTTCAGCAGAGACATATTATCCAAATGTGGTCCAGGTGTTCAGCCCCCACGCTGCTGCTGCTGCTGCCGCTGTGAGCTTTCACAGTAGAAACTACGTAGAAGTAACCCCCCCCGTCCCAGAAACGCATCACTCTGCCCCGCCGCTCTCCGACCCGTCAACCGCCGCGTGCCTTCGCTGACTGCGTGGATGTGTCAGCATTCATCCCCCTTCAAATCAATGAGCCGGACACTGCTGGCCGGTAACGGGACGCTCTGTCCGCCCTATTCTAATCTGACCGACACGTGGGCTTATTCCTGCTGACTGACCTCTGTTTGACACCATTTCAGTGTCTCTTCTTGAGCCGCACGGTACACAGTTCTTAACCGTCCCTGCCCGCAGCCTACAGCAGGTAAGGAGACAAGTGCTGGGGACATTTGACTCCTGTGGATCAGAGCTGCTGCATTCAAGGTCCACTTAAGAAAAACGGCCCGTACGTTATCCGCGGGGCTAGACAGTCACCTTATTTAACTGTATGACTTAGCCTACTGACTGACATTTGACGTTGTTGTCTTGTTCACAGTGTTGGTTTGCTGGGGCGATTCCAGGATTTTTTAAGTAGGGTGGCACGGAGGGGGGGGGGACGACCAACATCACATTCATTATTAGTTTCACTTGTTTCATTCTAAACTAATTGTATATCTGATAAATAGCCTACACATTTTCTAAAGGCTCAGTATGCCACTTTAAAAAAATTAAATAAAATAAAATCAATACAATGCAATTTCTCCATTGACAAATTGGAGTATAAGCCATAAAATCGTAACCGTCGATGATAGACTTAAAACCAGCATGCCGACATGACTCAGCGATTGTATATGCTCATATAGACGGCAAAAATCATGGGGCACTACCCTTGTTTTGAGATAAATGTCTTTTATTCACAATGTCTTGGATAAGTACTTCATTACCCACTATCCTGAACAATCCCACAATCCCACAGTGATGCCTCTGATTGGTGGAACTCATGCTGGTGAGGAGGGGGGGTGTCAGTACCCGATCTGTGCTGCCTGCATGATTCGTCACGAGGATTTACGACACTGCACGAATCACGATCTGTTCCACGCTTCTGCCGTTAGCCTCTGCCGGGAAGCTAACGTTAGTTTAGCTAACAGCTAATTCGGCTAACCGCTAGTTGACAGCTTGATTCAGTCTAAAATAACGTTAACTCAAACTTAACACTGGGTAAATCCGGCTACAGCTGACGTAACAGCCGTTATATTTTCAGGTTTAATTTTGAGGGTCTTTTAAAGTTATTCCATGCTGTGTCAGCTAGCGGTTAGCCGAATTAGCTGTTAGCTAAACTAACGTAGCCTCCTTTATTCAGTGGTGCGCTGTGGTTTATGGGATGAGTAGTTCCTTCGCTCTGAAATGACGATATGTACGCAGTCTTGTACCTTTGACTTTTTTGGGATTTTCTGTTCGTTTTTTTACTCGAAATGATACGTTGTATGCTTATGAGTCACGTACCGTCTGGTTAGCCTACGGATTTTTCCAGACGTCAATGGGAGAAATGAATGGGAAATTTACTTCCGGAACCCAAGGTCTCTCGGAGGAGGGGCGGGACTGTTGAGCTCTATAGTCACACAAAAAAAGCAGCAAAGGCTCTTGGGAGATGGGACCAACATTTCATTTTCCTATTTATGGCAGCTATATCTTTCAAGCCATTTATAATGCCTAAAAATTTGAAGACCTTCATCATTTTGGAAAAACATATTGGCCAAGGAAAAACACAACAAATGTTAAGGATGCCTCATTTTCACTCCTGCAACCCAAAAAGAGGCAAAAATGATTGGATGTTACCATTTTTAAGTTACATTACATAGGTAGGGTATGAATTTGGTGTAAACAGCATGACTAATCTTAATACCTTTAGAGCTCAACAGTGAACGTCTCTGGTTCCGGAAGTGAATTCATTCAAGCCAACCAGCTACAAGATGAATCATGACTATAAAACATTTGATTCGGCGCATTTAGAAGACGCCGTTTGCGGGTTGCGGGTGCGCTAAACAGTTCCATGTGAGCTCCACCAATCAGAGACGTCACTGTTATGCTTAGGATTGTAGTGTACCTCTCCATGAAATCGGGAATAAAACATATTTTTCTTAAAACACGGTTGATATACAAAATTACTGGCTTCTACAGGGAAGAGATCACTTGTCAGGCAAATTGTGCTTTTTATGTCACTTTGTAGTCATAAATGCTAACCCAGTTTATGTAGAGTATGTATTCCAGACAAACACGCAGGATGTAATTTATCACTCGCAGCAGCTTCTTCCTGTTCTGTAACCTAGCTGGCACCCTCGAGAGCAGCTGTCTGCCGGGCGTCCTCTGAGGGCACCGTCAGGTACCCAGCTGATCCCTGCTGTGTACCGTTTACCGTCCCACTGTCTTTAGTAAGTATCAGAGCATTAGAAGTCGGAGCTGCAGCTCAGAAACACATCATCAGAAGTATAAACTGAGGATCTCATGGTGAGAATCAGGGGAGATTCCAGGATTTTTTAAAGTGGGATGGCACAATTGGGGAGGAAATTTTTATCAGAATACAGCATAGAAAATATGCTTAGAAATATAGGAAGTAGTGGATAGGATAGAACAACACAATGTAATTTTGCTAAATAAAACACATCACATTCATTATTAATTTCAGTTGTTTTTATTTCACTGGTGCCACTCCGTGCCCCCCTTCTAGCCCCGCCCCTGGTGAGAAGACAAAGATCCACTTCAGTTCATTTTATAGTCACAGCTCCATCCATAGCTACCACAGGACCCTGAGGTCTTATTCTCAATATTTTTCATTGGAGTTTTGGGGGTTTTAGCAACCCAGAGGAGTTGACATTCTAAAATGTAAAATGTGCACATCATTACGCCCTGGTCACTGTCCTATCTCATAAACATCAACTTTACATTAACTAAGAAAAACACCCAGCGATAACAGCGATGCTAAGTATTTTTTAGATTCATTATATTTGAATTTTACTACTTTTTGTTGAACAATCACAAATAAATATAGGATTCATGCTCTGAAACAACATCAGAACAAATACTAGAAAATGCATTTCCTGCAGAAAATGCTTGTGAATGCTGAACAGTTAAATTGCTACAGCTAAACTAAATAGCTGGCTTTAATGCGTAAGAAGGTAAAGCAGTGAGAATAGTTGGAAAAGTGGGAATGGTTTAAATTGGGATAACTTTCAAGGAAATGTTAAATAACACCAAAAATGTATGAAGCAAAAGTGGAATATTTTTTTTCTTTTTCTGAAAAGCTGTCACTATGATTTGATGTTTAAATTGTGTATGGCAAGTAAATATAGTGGGCGTGAGAGCAAGTTATAGAGGTTTTAGGACGATTTTTCCAGGCTTCCCACTTTGGTGATGTCATCACACTTGGATAAAAGCGTCAGCTAACTGACATGTAATGTAATGTAAAATAATGTAAATCACCCACTCTAAGTCTTGCAATACTCACTCCATTATAAGCACAGAGAAAGCCTGAATTAAACACTCGACTTAAACAGCGATACCACAAAAACTGTAAAATATATATTATGAAGCTGAATACAACTGTAACAGCTAAAGGTTTCGTAAACAGTTTAAAGGTCCCATGGCATGAAAATTTCACTTTATGAGGTTTTTTAACATTAATATGAGTTCCCCCAGCCTGCCTATGGTCCCCCAGTGGCTAGAAATGGTGATAGGTGTAAAACATCAAAATCATCAGTGTGTTGTTTGTCAATCCAGTATTTTTGTATTGGCTGTTTTGAACACTGCAGACTCTATAGTGCAATGGTTCCCAAAGTGGGTGATTTATCCTATTAATGTTCATCAATTGTGCATTTTTAATAACGTTCACCACGTTCAAAAAAAATACGGCAAATATATCAATATCACAGTTTTTTTTTTAAAACTCAGTTATTGTCATAGTAAAACAACGTGCTTCCCGGCTCTGGAGCTTTTCAGAAGCTCATAAGTCAGAAACATAGTAGCGATCAGAGCAGTGATAATGTTTTTATGGAGTTCATAAGACTAATGAAGCTCAGCGCAAATTCTTTCAGGAAGACTTCTAAATTACTTCAATCACCACTACCTCTCCCTAAACTTTCAGCTGTTAAGAGGCGTTCAGTCTTCAGTAAACCAACCAGAATTGGCCACGAAATTCATGAACCAATCACAGCATGACTTCCAAATGTCTTCTCTCCTTGCTATCAGCTGTATCTTCAGGCAAGCGGCAACCCTCCTCCTCCTCTTCCACCTCCGGGCATCGTCAACCACTGCAACCTCCGGCTTCCCTCTCCACCGTCACCAGTGTCTAGGCTCCATCAATATGTCTGGCTTCTATACCCCTTTAACATATCTTTAATGATGGAGTCTAATCCCCAAAGACTCTGTACATTTCATATTATGCTTATGTACAATAAATCTTTGCATATCTGCAACGAAGTCTCTCCTGATTGAATTAAACTTTAGTCATAGAAAATGTGTGCTCTCACTGAGTCCAGAAGAGCCTCCCAATCCTGTCAACAATGCTCTGGTTTATTTGACCTATAGTAATTATAAGGTCTCAATATTAATATGGGAAGGAATGACTCATTGATGTTAGAGTAGTCTCGCATAGCCAGACCTTCCTCCACAGCGCTGCGGAAGAGGGTCTGTCTAGTTCACACAGCATTCCTGGATGGGAGAAAAACGTGCTCTGGTTTATTGGCATTTCTTTAAACCAATCACAATCGTCTTGGGTGGCGCTAAGCGCCGGACGGAGCCACGGTGCCTCTGCAAAATAGCCTCTGGAAGGAACTTGTTTTGGTGGAACGTGTACGTTCAAAAGTAGTTTTAGTCGTGCAACAGAAAACTCAGATTGGACAGATAGTCTAGCTAGCTGTCTGGATTTACCCTGCAGAGATCTGAGGAGCAGTTAACCATAGTCCTCAGAAATCCACCGGAGTTGAGAACGCCAACACAAAGAAAGAGGAAGGGGACGGACATCCGGCGGAATTTCCAGCGGCTCCTGAACAATCCCGGAAATGAAACATCGTCGATATAGACTAATGTTAGAGTAATACACACAAAATGTCTCTAGCTCAATCCCAATCATCAGCTTAACATCCAGTAAGCCTTGTGTTGGAAACCTGAGTAGATGGCCTTCTTCCATATGCTTCTCATCAGGGTGTTTGCACTCCAATCCTCCTGTTATCTTAATCCCACGGTGGAACTCTAAGGTTAACGAGCCTCGGGCCAAGCATCAGCGCTCTGACTCTCTGACTCTTTGACTCGTAATGGCTGCAGATAGGATTAGGGACAGGGAGCTGTGATCTGCTATTATGGGAACCCGAGACCAGCTAATCCAGTCAAATCCAAGATGGCACTCCCTCTAACCCCACCGCCTCAGCATTTGACCATAACTTTGAACCCTAAAACTATCACAGACATTGCCATATACACAGCCTCATCTACAGCATGTATTACAGGAATCATTGCCTTTTGATCACTCATCATCGCCTAGTCAAACTGCATCTAATGTCATTTGACGCTGCTAATGTTTCTGCAACATACAGTATATGTGTGCATGTCAACTTTACTGAGCTCAAAAAAAAGAAAAGAAAAAAAATGATGAAATGAAAAAAAAAAAATAATAATCAGATCCTAAATCAGAATTATGGCTTTTTTAAACTTATTTTTTTTGCATTCTGCACTCAACCCATTCATCCTCCTTTTTCTTATGCTAAACAGCTATTTTGTACACATTTGTTTCTGTTTTTTGTATTTATTGTGAATGTCACGGGAAAACAAGGCTAGGACCCAAAAATGCAGAGTAGAGGATTTATTTAACAAGAACTATAACAAAAAGTGTCCAGATGTAGGCAGGCAAAACTAACAACAAAAGTAATCCAGGCGGGGAAACAAAACCACAGGGACCCAGATATGAATAAATCCAAAGACGAGACAGCACAGAACACAACTGACAAACCTACACACAGAAACAATAATCCGACAACAAACAGACAAATACACAGAGACTAAATACACAGTATAACGAGGCAACAAGGGACAGGTGACACAAAGCTGGGGGACAGGTGAAAGACATCAGGGTGGAGCAGACAATCACAAAGGCGGGAAAATATACAACAGGAAGTAAAACAAGACAACACAAGGGAGAACAGAGAACCTTCGAAATAAAACAGGAAATGGGAAAAAAACTAACAGAAAACATGAAACCAACTAAACACAGAAACTTGACACTGGACGAGACGTGAGTTCATTCTTATAGACCTTTTTTCACGGCAGACATGTTGACATGTTATAGTAGGAAAAGCATAGGTGTGTTCAAAACCATTAATGATGGCTGCATTCCACTTAGGAGAGGCCCTGGTATTGTACATGCTGACTCACTGAACTAGCTTACTGGGACACTTGATGGACTTGAGCCATCGTTAAGCTTATCAGTTTCAGCTGTGCTTTTCCTACTATGACAAGTCAAAATGTCTTTCTGGAGTGGTTTACTGGTCTGGCCCACTTGAGATCAAATTACGGGGATGTGGCCCATGAACTAAAATGAATTTGACACCCCTGCTCTAGGTGGTCATCCAGAGAAAAGGAAAATTCCATAGTGCATCTAATTTTTAAATTTAAATGTAGTTAAAGTATTAAAAGTAAAGAACTTTCCTCCCATTTTAGAAAGTGTAAAAGATCCAAACAGTTGTGTGTTTAATGGTCTAATCATTTCAGCTGGACTTGTAGGCTGTTATATTGTTGGCTAGTTTCATTTATAATGAAAACTTCAGATTTTATAAACTACATGTGTTTTGTGTGCAGAAATCTTAATGTGTAAAGTAACTAGTAACTCAAGCTGTCAAATGAAAGTAGTGGAGTAAAAAGTACAATATTTCTCTCTGAAATGTAGCGGAGTAGAAGTAGAAAGTGGCATGAAAAGAAAAGACTCAAGTAAAGTACAAGTACCAAATATATGTACTTAAGTACAGTACTTGAGTAAATATACTTTCTGAAGTTACATTCCACCACTGACTATAAGTACAATTTTGAGGTAATTCCATTTGATGCAACTATTTAATTCTACTCCAATATGTTTGACAGGGAAATATTGTGCTACTTGTTTCTCCTCTACATCTGTAGTTACTAATTAAAGTTACTTTCAGAATAAGAAAAACACATATGATGATCTGATATAATACAATGAATTGTTAAAGGTTAAACCAGTGGATTCCAACCTTTTTGGCTTGTGAGCCCTGACAGAAGATCAGCATCTACTTGTCACGTTTCAGTTGTTTATGAGTTGTTAGCAGTTGCACCAAAGAGATATCTCCTCTCTAAACATGAGTAAAAAATATCCAATATTTAACTAGTGTACTGTATATCCACAAAAACAACAATAAACAGTCATATGCCTTAAGACCTTAGCTAATGTTCGCTAGTTATACACGTTCATAGCAACAAAAATGACAAGGGGGGATACAGTTAGAAAAAAATGTTTGATGATAATAAAGAGGCATGGTTTACTTCATAGGCTGTGTACCTGTGTTATTATGTTATATCGGTCACATGACAGTGATGTAACCAAAATATGTATCCTGGGATTCATTCAAAACATTCATTTCTTTAAAAACGTAATAAATAAATAATTTTAAATGTGATTGAAAGAGACAATTATATTGTAATCGCGGTTATTTCTGAGACAATTCATTGTACAGCATTGAATTGTTACAGCTCTACATAGGCATTCTCTTTGGGCCCCTCCCCGCATTCACGACTATTCATTCCAGTACCTATGGGCCCTCCTCCACACATGAGAGCCCTGTATACTCGGCCACAACCCACCCCCCCCAGTCTCCTGGAGGTGAGGAGCTGGAGCTCAGCTACAGGCTTACAAGTGAACTGGCATGGTACAGAGTCTTACTGTAATCAGTACAGGCAGATGGACATGTAGCACCCTCTTCTGGACAATATTCTAACTCTGTAGAAAGTCTCAATACTTCACCTCTGTCACTCCTTCCCAGCAGGCACCTGCTGTCACAACACAAAAAAGAATTCATACAGCACATTGTCAGCACTGTTGAAGTAGACGAGAAAAACACTATCACAACAGCCTGCCAGGAGCCATTAGACAGGCTGAGTCTGTGGATGTTTTTTAGACGTGCCTCAAGACACACTTTTATTCTCTGGCTTTTAATTATAATTGTGTTTGACCGGTTTTCTTTCCTTTTATATTATGTATATGTGTGTGAGTGTATGTGTATGTAGCCTATGCATATATGTATATGTATGTGTATATTTGAATTTATGTGTATTAGGGGTGGGAATCACCAGAGGCCTCACGATACGATATCCCACGATACTTATGTCACGATACAATATCATCACGATACTTATGTTGCGATACAATATCATCACGATACTTATGTTGCGATACAATATCGTCACGATACTTATGTTGCGATACAATATCGTCACGATACTTATGTTGCGATACAATATCATCACGATACTTATGTTGCGATACAATATCGTCACGATACTTATGTTGCGATACAATATCATCACGATACTTATGTTGCGATACAATATCGTCACGATACTTATGTTGCTATACAATATCCTCACGATACTTATGTCACGATGCGATATCATCACGCTACTTATGTCACGATTCAACATTATTGCGATTTTAAACATATTGCAATATTCTGCGATATATTGCAATTTATTACCGTTTTTCCAACTTTAAATTTTTCCCAATTTCAAATGATGTCCCCAAAAGGAAACTTTGTCAACATCTGTTTTACCTAAAAAGATACATTTCCTGTTTGTTCATCTCACTTCAATTTTATTGCTGCAAAATGGGATTGTCAAGCAGACAAACTGACCAACACATAATTATAGATTGATACTTGGCATCTGTGTATCGATATTGTATTGCCACAGAAAATATTGCGATACTATGCTGTATCAATTTTTTTCCCCTACCCCTAATGTGCATATGTATACATATATGTTCCTGTTTATCTGACTTCAAGGGTTTCAATTTGTGTATCAACTTGTATCTCCTTGAATCGTGTTGTATTTCCACTATATCTATGTAGATATGTGTGTTTTATGCTTGTATACATATGTTTTCGTGTTTGTGAAGCACTTTGGTGCAAACTTGTTTGCTTTTAAAGTGCTATATAAATGAAATTAACTTTTTGAAGTTTGATGATGTTCACTCCACATGTACAAAGATACAAGTAAAATGGAATGGTATCTACCTGATAAACAGTTGTGTCAGACAATCAAATCCTAAAACAGTAATGCATTCCCAGACTCTGTCAGCTAACCAAAAATGCAGAAAATGCAACATTCAGTCATAGACCTGTGTCAGCTCAAAGGTCCACTTACTAGCTTTCAGAGCTTTCAACCAAAACAACTGGGACATGTGGAGAAAGTGGAATTTTGAAAACTAGTAAGCTAGTAAATGGACCTTTGATTTTTGATTACTTTGTTACATGGCTTTTGTGTAATATATTACATCAACAGTAGTTAGGTAGAAAAAAAACCTATTATTCAGCTATTATAAGGTTATATATACAGTATCTATCAAGTTATTCATTTACTTATTTATGTGGCCCCAAAGTAGTCACATTTAAGTCTACTGAGTCATAAAGTACTGTTCTCAGTGGTAGCTATGAATCCATTTGGGGTTTTGGAACATATCCTGGACAGGTTTTGTTTTTTTTAGGTCTGTTTGGATCCTATTTGAACAACTGAAGGTTAAATCATATACTACACATAAAGAATTACTAAACATTTTAATATCCAAATTAAATTTGTTTTTCCAAGAAGCATGGTGAGGGTTTATGTCATATTCAAAAAACACAATACTGAGATTTTTATATTTGTCGTGTGTAAGTAGACATTTTGTCCTGATGGTGGTGCTACAGGAAAGGACAGGAGCTCAGCAAAATGAGTAGTTCAATAAGGAGTGAGCTCATTTTGAGTGAACGATTATTTGACGTGTGCAAATGGCAATGTATTTTGCAATTGTCAATTCAATTTGCAATTATGTCATTCAATTTGAATATGCATTTATCAATTGGCAATTAAATATGCAAACTAGCAATGCAACCCTCAATTCAGTTTAAATTATTTTGACAAAAGAAATTTGAAATTCCAGAAGATTTATGAAATTTCTGAAGTTTCTGAAATTCCTCAGTCCTCAGTCTGAGAAGCGAAGTGACCCCTAGACACCGAGCAGCCAATAATCATTTGTATAAAATTCAAATTGAATTGACAATTGCAAAATACATTTCCATTTGAATAAAGAGACCAAATCACAACGGCAATATGAAATGCAGTTGTTTGAGCTTTCATTCAAATATTTAGTCAAAATAATTCAAACTGAATTGAGGATTGCATTGCCAGTTTGCATACTTGCAATTGCAAAATGCATATTCAAATTGAATGACATAATTACAAATTGAATTGACAATTGCAAAATGCATTGCCATTTGAATAAAGAGGCCAAAAAACTTACATATGATAAATGAGAAAAGTCTTTGGCGATTGGACCCCATCGTGACATCATCGAATGCCCATCGTGATGTCATCACATTCCAATTGTAACATCATCATATTTTAAAGGGGGTCGTGAAGCCGTGAGTAGTGTAGGATTACCCCGATGAGAGGATGCTGAGATCTGATTGGATTCCCTGAGCAGCTCCTTCAGCAGCACACTGTTGCACCCCCAGTGCAAGAAGGAGTGCCACCACAGGGCCTTTAATCCGGCAGCAGTCAGACTTATGCAACATTACACTTGAGTGTGATGCTTACGAACAGTGCTTACCAACTAAATATTGTGGGGCAATTTGTCTCAAAATTTAAAAGCAACCTGTTTAGTCAGCCAGTCATCTTAAGCTAACGTTAGCTTTGTAGAGATCGTGGGATTTCGCAAACTGAATAAATACCGCAAATATAAACACCAAACTGCTTTGCTAGCTCTATCATGTAATTACTAAGATATCTGCTGAAAATAATATTTTTTCCTTGGATAGATTTAGGTACTAAACATCCATGACTTCAAACAACAGAGATGATTTCCTGTCCCTGTAAAACGTTAGTCAGCAGCTAACTTAAGCTAACAATAGCTTTGTAGAGATTGTGTGACTTCCCAAACTGAATAATTACTGCACATATAAACACCAAACTGCTTTGCTAGCTCAATCTTGTTCGTTGTAACTAAGATTTTTTTTTTTCCATCGACAGACTTAGCTTCTGTACGTCCGCGAAAATCACATATAGCGGCTATTTTGATCCAAACATAATCCAGTGAAAGTTAACTTCAGAGCATTGTAACAAATAAGTCGTTTAGTTCGATGAATCACTTTATATACTAGTTGGAGAGCTTTTGTTAGTTCCGCTGTGGTTCCTGAATTACTCACATGAATACAAATGTTTTGAAACTGTTTTTTAATTCAACTCCGTAATGTTGACACAGAAATGGCGGAGTGATATTTTAAGTGATGCGCCAGGTGTGCTCAAATGGCTCTGGGTGTGCTGTCATGCTGATTTGAGCCCGTTCTAAATGTCCAGTTGACCAATCAGATTGTCTGGTCGGATCTACTTGTTTTATAATCTTTAATACAACATTGCTAGCTGATTCTGCAACATGACCCATCACTTGACAATATTATTTAATCATTACTCCGTGTCACCTCCTACTGTGCAATATGTCATTTCTATTCATCCGCACCTTACTCATCTTGATAAATGTGTACATATACTGTGTTTATATAAGGGTGTTTATAGTGTACATATTACTATTATTATTATAACTCTAATTCTATTTTTTTCTATTTCTTACAAGACTTTTTGTATATATGTTTCCTATGTCTATCTACTGTGTATTTGTTATTCTGATGTGTGTGGATTTTTCTTTTGAGCTGCTGTAACAAGGGAGTTTCCCCAGTGTGGGATTAATAAAGTCTATCTTATCTTATCTTATGAGAAGAGGAGCTCATGCCTGGAGCTGGAAATGATGAATTGGAGGTGAACCGAGGAGGGTCGCCAAGAATCACGCTGAAGTGAGAGCTGACAGCAACGGAGAGGAGAACATTTAAATATTGACGGCAAAGATGTGATTGGCTGATAGAGATTGTGGCTCAATCTGGTCGGTTAAACTAAAAGAGTAAGCTCCACTAATCAGCTGATAATGGGAAGCAGGAGGAGAGGGAGAGGGAGGGGAATGAGAAGGAGTGAGATAGTCTTCCTGGCGGAAGTTACACTAAGCGTCATTTGCCATTTCTTTGGTGAACACGAACGTGCATACTGGATTTTGTTTTGTTCCAGTGGGGCAAAAAGCTAACACTATCCTCCCCGTAAAAAGATAAGTAAGACTACAAGGAAGGATTTACTTAAGCAGGCAAGCAGAGCCAACAGTAGTGTGAAAGAACAGGAGAGCAGTTTGAGTCATGAAGAAATCCACCTGCATTACTACATCCATATTTTATAACTCATTTTCACTTCTTATCAGGGTATGATCAGGGTAGCTTATTTTCTATCTCCTTCCCTTTTTCTGCTCTACTCCTCACTTTCAAAATGGCCTTTTAACCCCAGGCGTTAGCTTTTTTTTTGGTAGTGCATTCAGTAAGTGCCATTACAGTGCAGTCACGTTCAATGAAAAGCAACGCTTGGCTTGCAGTGTTTGCAGTGTTTCTCTGCTGGGGTTTGGAGCTGAGAGGGGAGGGGACAGTCGGACGGAGAATGTGTCCTCCCCTCTCTGCTTCACACTGTCACACACAGCGAATCAAATTATCACTCGGAAAGAAAGGCTAGATCTGGCCAAGCGGGTTCACACAAGCAGGTGCACACACACACACACACACACACACACACACACACACACACACACCGCTCACATGACATACCGGTTTGAGGTGTGGTTCTCTCTGCTCAGACGCTGTCAAGTATCAGGTGTACAGACAGGGATGGGAGGTGTAGGAATGTGATGTGACATCTCTCACTTTATACAGCACACAGGGATCTGACCTCTGAGTGCGTGGTGGACCGGTTTGATCCCCAAGAGCAGGAGAAGGGAATAATTGAAGGTAATTCTCGGGAGACGGGCCACACATCGACCACGCCTCTTCCGGTATTTCTATAAATACCCACCTAACCCTGTCCTCCCATTCGCTCTCGCATTCTGCACGCCTCCCTCCCACCCTCTTTCTGTTCCTCTCCTTTCTCCTCTCCTTTAGGTCCTAAGGGGGTCCGTTGTGCCCCAGTGCTGCGGCGGATTCCCTACCGAAGTCTCCCCACAACGCGGTCAACGTCAAGTCAGCTGATGACTACAAGCGACTTCACGTCTAGCATACCAGCGATGTCATGCCTCACATTCCAATCATCTTTCATTTTTAAATTGTTCAAATGTATCTTGTAGATGGTGTGGTCCTTGCTAGTGCAGTGACTAGTGCCCTTGAGCAAGGCACTAAGCTCTTAACTGCTCCATAGCAACCAAAAGTTTGTTGCACCAACTGGCTCTGACAAAAGGAACAAATACAGTAGTTAAAGAATAATTAATTTAAGGTCTTCTTTTTGTCACAATTTCAGTCGATGAAGATAATTCTCACCAAAATCATTGCTGATATTGTTATTGAGGCACTTTTTGGAGAACCGACTGATCAGTCCGACCTTTTGCCTTTTCTGCCAACGGTTGGCCGTCGGGTTAGTGTGTCAGGGGCTTTAGGTTTACAGTGCGGACAGACAGAGCAGCAGTTTCCTGTCAGAGGGGCTTTGCCAGGGTTTTTGAAGGCTTTAGCTTCTGCTGGTTCCAGGGCTTCCTCACACACACACACACACACACACACACACAGTTCTCGCATATCTCCATATCCTGTAACTACAGAGATTGTTTTGTATATACGGTACATCCTTGCATCTCCATATAGATAATTTAAATATAGATCGTCTTTGTGTTTTTCCTTATTTTAATTTTGTTAGAAATATACTATAACATTATTTCATATATTGATACAATGCAGTGTCAGAAGCATGTGTCTGTGTAGTAATGGTTAATGTAATTTATGTATAGTGATAGTGCATCCTACACACACACACACACACACACACACACACACACACACACACACACACACACACACACACACACACACAACTTGACTTGAGGCTGCTTATATGTAACTTTTTTTGTTTGTAGTTTTCTCTGATGTGCCAAAATATCACCAGATAAGATGTCTCTTTTTTACAGTGTATTGTTGGATGACGTGGCATTGCATTGAGGCAAAAGTATAGCCAGGTTCAACTTTCAAAAGACAACCCTGTTTGTTTTTTTTACACCAGAGCCGTCAGCATTGAGACTTCTCCTGTGACAATTACGGGGTCACATGCAGTGTTACAGTAATGTCAGGCTGACCACTCCAATACTCAATCATCTCCAACTCATCTGCCAACAGAAAGAGTGACAAATAAGTCACATGCTTCATGTATGTCATGGCCACTGTAGATTTTAATCAAATGTTGTTGCTCAAAGAGGAGGCTATAGTACATTTTGATTCCTTCATTCATTATTGGTTTGGGATATTTTTTATGGAATTTGTTGACAATGAGAAAAATATAGAATATCATCAGAACTATCCAGCCATTAACCTTTATAACAATTCTCAGCACCTGCAGAAGGATTGTTTATTGAGACTATGTTGTATCGCTGAGAGATAAATGTGTCATCACCTGATCATTAGACTAATCAAGCAGTTCCTTTAAAGTCTGCCCCGAGTGTTTTTGCATATTGGAGCGCAGAGTGGAGTCGCCTGGTTGCCAACAGACTATTTTAATAATGTTAGGCCGAAAAAGGGTTTGTCATAGTGTTTGTTTGTATTAACGCCTGCACAGATCTGTGTGTGAATGCAGAACGTGTATTCCATGGTTGTTTTAAACCTGAAGAGTGGGACACTCCTGTCATTGAGAGGCTGTTGCTGCACACGCCCTTCACCTGCCACAATAGTGGTGAAATAGCTCAGAGAAACTGCCGCTTTATTGTAGGAATGCAAATAGAGTGCATTGTCTGTAAAGGCTCGGCAGATGAATTTAGTGCGACTTTGCAGATACGTTCATGGAAATGTTTTCCTCATAGTGAAAAAGGAAAACAACTCTGTGTGGCATTACATTTATTGGCTGTTGCAAATTGGTGGTATGAAAACATAGTTTCTCTGAGACAGGATGGACCATGAATATCCACCACAAATGCCATTGCTTCATTAAAGGTCCAGTGTGTAACGTGTTTAGTTGTTCATTATCAAAATCCGTGTTGCCCGTTCACAAACTTGTCCTTTTTCATGAATATTTACCACCACCACCAATTCCAAGTATTCCTTTTGGCTTGAAATTTTACATTTGCGTTTGCATGAACTGGGGTAGACGCTCCATATTCATGCGCCATCTTGAACTACGTTAGCCGGTAAGGGACATACAGGACATACTGCTCCGCCTTTCGCGTTTTCGCTGTCACATGATAAACTCACAGGGTGTTGCTAATGCTGCTAATGGGTATCGTAGCTTCCCGGGCCCCGGCAAGTTTGAAGAAGGAAACATGGAGGACCAAACGTATTCAAAATCCAAATTTCAGGAACAGGAGTCTTCTTCTTCGCTCCAGAAAAAGAAAAAGGATATTGAAAAGAGCAAGAGACCAGCTTTTTGAAGCGTGAAGGCTACCGTAGCTGTAATACGTACTTTGAACTGCGTGGTGCGAGAGAGTTGATTGTGATATATTATCTCAACGCTAGATGGGAGAAATTCCTACACATTGGACCTTTAAATGATAAATGAACACAAATATGTATAATTTAAGTAACAAGAATGCACTTTACTATTATCTTCTACTGATTATCAAATGACGACATCTGCACTGACTGCATCAACCTGTTTTCATTCTGCTGCTTTCTCTGTTTAGTTTGTGATACAGAGTCGACTCTGTCTGTTTGCCACACCTCAGCTGCGATGTGATTCTGGAATGACATCCACACCCTGTGCAATTCGTCGTTTGTGTGCTTCCTCACATGCGTGGTATTGACCCCGCAAACAGGCTGGTTTGACATAGTACAGTTGGATCATACAATGGTTTACTTTGGTCACTTGGTAGTCTCAATGGGACTAATCTCTTCAACCCTGCGAGATCACCACTGGGTCCATCATGACTTTTCTAGTCAAGATCGCACAAGTTTCCAAAGACATCAATATCACGTCAAGCTGAAGTACTGGAAAAAATCTTCTTCTTTTGGTAGCCTATGGGTTGTTCAATATTTTTCTTTAACTTTAAAGCCACTCAAGGCGGTTGGTTAAAGGGAGAGTCAGAGTTCAAAAATGCAAAGTATGGCCGAGCAATATAACTAGAACACACACATTGCAGGATCTCCAGGAGTAGCACCACCCTTGGCAACAATGTATCTAAATCTGCATGTGTCATACTTGTCATACCAGCGGTGAGCCCACCTCCTCCAGGTAATCAAACTCTGGTGACAGCCAGACACACCTTAAAGTCACCACGATCACACCCTCCTGGGGAATGTGGAGTACAAGCCTAACAAAGGCATGAATGCACTGTTTTCTCCGTGTCATACCTGCAACACTTGTCCACATTTAGAGTGTGTCACTCACCTGGCCGGGTTGCTATGGACATAAAAAAACACCCACATGCTCACTTTCCTTTCCATGTTGGTTCACAACATGTATGTACATGTATGTGAGAGGTCAAATGTTCTACGTGGAAATAAAATCAATGAAACTATGTCAAAAACTGGATAGGCAACAGGGAATGGACCCAAATGCATACATACAATTCAGGCAGAGAGGGACAGGACAGTGATTTATTGAAAAGGTAAAGAAACATACAGCAATAGTATACTGGCATGGGTAGAAAATCCAATCAGAAGTAAGTGAAAGTCCACGGGTAAACAGAACGGGGCAGAAAAAAGGTGCAGGCAGGCAGGTCCAGATAAAGGATTTAGGTAGAGGTTCCAGGATAAAGGGTTCGTGTTAGAAGAAGACGAAGACGTGCCTTTATTTATCCCGCAAGGGGAAATTCACATTTTCTCTCCCCCCACATGTAGCCAGCGGCCGAGTAAGTAGTGGTGGGAAAAAGGGTTAGGCCTCCTGCACATTGGCTGCGTGGCGTTTCTGTTGCGTGTCAGTTGCGTGGCTGCTGCGTGGCGTTTTCTATGTCTTTGCACACCAGAAACGTGTCTGAAGTGCAGCTGCTGCTGCTGCTAGCCTTGTCTGTACACATGTATGTTTCCCATAAACATAAATATATACAGATTTGATTACAGCAAAGACAACGTCGGCAGTATTGACGGCAAAATAGGCTACAGGATATTTCGTTCTGTATTGACAGGTGCAATATTTGAAAATCGATGATGACATTTAAACATCTTTTCGTATTCTATTTTGCCTGGAAATGCTTCCAACACGCTTGCGTGTCGCGTGAAAAATAGGCGTCGGTCCTATTTCTAGCATGCACACGTTTTCGAGCGGCACCTGACACGTTCACGCCACGCAGCCAGTGTGCAGGAGGCCTTAGGGTTAGCTGGAAAGCAAGCAACATTTACAATCTGGCCTTTGCCTTTTGTCAAGTGTGTTCAAGGCTGATGTCGGTTGACAAAGAGCTACCAAAGTGTGCCTTCTATCTCCATATCGGAGCTCATGGTACTCAGAAAAGCGTTGCCTTTCCTTTCAGGATGCGGTGTGGGGAAACTTTTTTTTCCCTAACTTCTTCTATTTCTACAGGATATTTACTTTTACTTGTATTTCGACTCCTAATGCTACATCTACCTCTACTTCTAATGTTGCATCAAGATAAAACCAGTAGAATGCGGCCAGACCAGTTCAACAGTCCAGCCAAACATTCCAATCATGGTACAGTACCTAGATCAGCTTTCAGGACTACACCCTGTAAGAATGCTTTACCTTTTATCATAGAGACAGACCACCACCTCTGTTACATTAGCATTACCCAGAGAACCAGGGCAACTTTAAAGACACAAAAAAATCCCCATTAATTAAAAGGGTCACTCCAACAATTTGAATTGAAGCTCAGTTTACTTATTTATTTAGTTATGAGGAGTACTACTCAGCCTGTGAAAACTGTTGTGTTATGTATTCTGTGGCGTTGAAAAAATAACCCTGATGATCTAGCATTAATGGATCTAAAGAGGTTTTCACATAGCCTGACAAGCCAGACTCACATCAAGATGTTGGGCCTGGGAACACACCATTGGCAGGGCTCAATCCGAGGGGCGGGATAAACGGTTGTCTTTCAAATTCCCACCGCACGCAATAGGATAGCGCTACAACCAACCAGAGCAACGAAGAAGGTAGCGGAGCTAGTTGATAGATTCGACTTTTGCCGTATCCGGTCGGCAAAACTCCGAAAACATCTTCCTTTTTTAAGAATGACTTCAGTGCCGTTCTTTGTTCTTTTCTCAAAGAAAAGCTTAACTCCAAGTCTTCCAGAGTCGCAGCCAAAGCCGATTCGAAAGACCGCTGTTCGCCAGCAGCAGCCATAAGCCCGCCCACCGACTCTATACACGATGTGATTGGCCCAGCCAGAGTTTGGTTTTTCCAGCTCACAAGCCAACTGAGAGTTGCTAGACCCAAATTACATTTGCTGCCGCTAGGGTGCGTCTAGATTTCTAGGCTAGTTTTCACAGCCACTGACGTATTGATTTTTGACAATCATCATTAATACTATAATAGCATATAATAGTGTTTTCACTGGTTAAATGTCTTTGTCCTGATCCTAAAGAAGGCAATGTGCCAAAATGTTGCTATGTAGAACTTAAAATTTAAAAAAAGCATTAAAATAGAGCTTGTTTATAACAAAAAAATAACCCTTTTTAATCCACCACCAAATGTAGTTTCAGGTTGCATTTTGAGCTGCAGGTATGTTTGCAGTGCGGGTTTGGCACGATGTCAAGCAGAGAATGGTGTGTACCCTTCATGGATCCATCACATCCATTGACTCTCACCCTTGTATCAGTAGAGGAATGCAGTGATGATTGGTCAGCGGCGGCCCTGCAAGATATCACTGTCAGCTACTGATAACATGACGTGAGATAAGTTCAGCTCGGTTCGATATAGGCCTTAAAGGGGAATTTCGGTATTTTTCAACCTGGACCCTGTTTTTCCCATGCATTTGTGTGTAAGTGACTAATGTGAACAACAATCAGTGTCCTCGTTTAGAATCCTGGTGGATCTGAGGTTATAACAGTCTCTGCCTTGCCATTTTACAACTGGGTCAGTATAGAGAGCCCAGGTCAGACCTTCGCTAATGTGGACACCAAGGTACTTGAAGCTGTCAGTGTCCACCCCCTCCACTGAGGACCCGTTGATATTAAGGGGGGGGGCGTAGTTCCTTCCTTGCTTTTTTCCAAAGTCCTCTATGATCTCTTTAGTTCTGCTAATATTCCTGAGTAGGTTGATGTCCTGACACCAGCGAGTCAGGTCCTCTACTTCTTTAAGGTAGGCCCTTTCATTGTTGTCTGTGATCAAGTACATTAGCTAATAGCCTTAAAGGCCACCTCCAAGTGTAGTGAACTGCTTACTGTTGGCAGTGTCACTGCTTTTGAATTTGGCCTTTAGGGCCATTTTGTTCGGCCTAAACATAGCACTGACTGTCATGGCTAATGTTGAGTTTATTTTTATGTTCATTATGGTTGTTGTCGATAAAAAAATAAAATAACATCTGTAGCTATAACACTGTTATCACCTTTGCTCTTCCTCATCCCTACAACCCCACCTTTTATGAGAGAAGCTATAATATAATTTGCTAAATGTTTAGGTCACTATATTTACAATTAACATTGGCAACTGATAAGTGACAGCTTGTAAGAATGTGCTTTTACTCTAAATTAAATTTGGTCTGATTTTATTTAATTTTTTATTTATTTATTTTATATAACAAATG
The DNA here is from genome assembly GCF_008315115.2 of Sander lucioperca. Taxonomy (NCBI): domain Eukaryota; kingdom Metazoa; phylum Chordata; class Actinopteri; order Perciformes; family Percidae; genus Sander; species Sander lucioperca. The sequence continues at coordinate 22,871,504 of NC_050174.1, forward strand.
ATTATCACTACACAAGCATCAGTTTTAACAAATTAAAGTCAAATCTGGCTTTCATGAAAACTCGGGGAGGGGGGGGGCCCCCCCAAAAAAACATGCTGTGTATTGTAAATAAAGTAATAATATATAATTCAAATAATTGCTAGTTAGTAAAACAATACAAACAGGGATAAAATTGCATTTTAAGTTTTAAAACATCTTAAGCCCCCCCTTCCCCCCCCCCCCCCCTCCTCCCCCTTCCTTGCCTCACAATGGTTTGGTCCACTGACTGCTACACACACAAGTACTGGAGCAGCATTCTACATATATTCTGGCATTCCCCTGGGTGCTCTCAGCATCACTTCTAATGGGTGGTGATGGCGCAGTGGATATGACACATGCCTTTGGTGTGGGAGATCTGGGTTCAATTTCCACTGCGATACAATGTGTCCCTGAGCAAGACACTTATACACCCATAGTTGCTCCAGAGGCATGCGACCTCTGACGTATGTAACAATTGTTGCTTTGGATAAAATCGTCAGCTAACTGACATGTAATGTAATCTGTAACATCTTTCCCAATCAATTGGAGTTTCACACTTTATACTTGATGACATCACAAATTTGCAGCCCGCAGACTATATACACTAGGAGTGGGGGGAAAAATCAATACAGCATAGTATCGCGATATTTTCCGTGGCAATACTGTATCGATACACAGACGCCAAGTATCGATCTTTTATTATATATGTGCAGTGTTGGGAGTAACGCGTTACAAAAGTAACGCAATTACAGTAATGTATTCCTTTTTGCTGTAACGCAGTAATATAACGCATTACTAATTCAATTTCGGTAATATTATACTCGTTACAGTCTCAGTAACGCGAGTTACAACGCATTTTAATGCAACATTTAGTGGTGCGTTTTTTTTAAGAATTCACCAACACCGCGACACATTTCTTCACAGGAAAAAAAAAAGCCGTATTATTTTCCTGTCGCTGTATTCGATGGTTGAGATGACTGCAGAGACAGATACATTTGCGAGATGGATATTATTTTCAGGAGTTATTACGCTGCGTTGAAGTGAGCTGTCCTGTTTCTGTTCCCGTGGTCAGAACCAGAACCAGAGACGGTACGGACAGCATGTATGTCCCAACAGGTGACGGTACGTCAGCAGCTGACAGATATAAACATGTCGGGAATTAATGTTGAGGCTTGCTACACGTAAATATCATTGCATTTTATCAGCCGTAGAGAGTAACTATGCCTGTAGTGGAATGGCTTCCAAAAACGCTTGTCTTTTACTGTGACCATTTACTGTTCAATATGTTGCAGTTTTACAAACAAGAAAGTGAACAACTTGAGCCTGACGGACATGTTGCTTCTCAGTAAGCTAGCAAGAGTAGGCTACACAACAGACAACTTCCGTGTAGCTTACTTCAAAATAAAAGCACTTCCTGTGACGGTTTGCAGTAAAACTAAATTACTGTTAAATAAGGTTGTGTAGGCTACCTTTTCACAAATCAGCTGTAAATCAAGTACTATAAATAATGTAAATAGTGAGTTTTAATCACACTATAATTGAACATTTCCTTTAGAGTGTTTTAAACTAAACAACATGAATTTCTTATTCAAGTGCTATAAACAAACATTTTACAACAATGCCGTACTTTTAATTGAGTATTTTCATTTTCTCCTAATTGCCTATAATACGTTTTACTTATCTATTTTTTTATAGCTTTAGTTACTTTGCATATTTATATTAATTATACAAAATATGAATAATCTATGATGTATTAAAGTGGATTCACAAGCTAGCTGCCAAATCAAACTTCCCCTGTTATTTTGGTAAAAGTAACTCAAAAGTAATGCAAAAGTAGTGTAACGCATTACAATTCAGAGACAGTAATATTGTAATATAACTAATTACTCTCAAATGACAGTAACTAGTAATCTATAATGTATTACATTTTGGAAGTAACTTGCCCAACACTGTATATGTGTTGGTCAGTTTGTCTGCTTGACAATCCCATTTTGCAGCAATAAAATTGAAGTGAGATAAACAAACAGAGAAATGTATCTTTTTAGATAAAACAGATGTTGACAAAGTTTCCTTTTGGGGACATCATTTGAAATTGGGAAAAATTTGAAGTTGGAAAAAAGTTAATAAATTGCAATATATCGCAGAATATTGCAATATGTTTAAAATCGCATATCTTATCGCGAGGCCTCTGGTGATTCCCACCCCTAATATACACACCACATATCCATAAGCATGTACAAACAAACAAACAACAGCTAACACTCAGTAACACACACATATCCATACACTCAGAACATCCACACAAAGAATATAGCACGAAGCCCTACAGTACACCAATATATTCACCAATATATTTATTGCACATTCCCCTCCAATAAAAAGCTATAACGTTGAATAGATAGTTTGATCGATGATGGAACAAAAGAGTATTTATCTGGTAGCTCACACCTGGTTGAGCGTGCGCCCAAAAAATCTTACAAAACTTACAACTTGGTAACCTGTACCTCCTTTGTGAAGGATGTGTTAACACTTTAACACTTGCAGTACTGTTCCTATTTGACAACGGCAAGAATTGTTTGCATCGGAAAAGCCATGGAGGGGAAGGGGTGTCATGGGAATATATAGAACTCAAGACTATACTGTTGATTTCCAAAACTAGACATGGGAACATGGAAATACACACAAACCATTGCTTGGAATCACACCCGTGGCTAGCTGATAACAATCTTTCCTTCCATGGCTGAGAGGTCATGGCCAGCAGATCAGATGGTGCATTCCACCAGAGGGATGGGAGGAAGTATTCTGTTTGAAGAAAACTCCACTAGAAAGCTTTGTAGTGTTCGCACAGGACAGGTCTACATTCAAATGGTTATGAATTGGAAGAAAAAAAAAAAACACATGGCTTGTTCAGACTGTCAATAGCCCTCCAGCAAAACAACCCAAGGAGCTGCAGATGTGGGATGTGTTGCTACAGGTTGTGAGAAGATTAAACACAAACCTGGAAATCAAGTTTAAAGGATTATCAGACATGAAGACAGTGCACAGCGGTCTATAGTCTTTTAAAGCAGGATTTTGTGATTTGCTGAAAGAGTTGAGCCAGAGTCTATGTTACTGCTTGATAAATTTATTTTTTTTAGCCAGAGCTGTCTGTAGTACATGTAAAGTTTAGTTCTGTATCATAAGGTCTGTTGCCTGAAGGGGAAACATCTTTGTCATTAAGTGCACTCTGAGGTGCTTTTACATTTTGATCCTAGAGTACAGGAGATCCATAGGTCATAGTGTGAGATGTTGACCCTTTTATTCTGCTTCTCAAGGCTTTGTTGCAGGGAGGCAGTATATCATTAAGATAGGAGTTGAAAGTTTAGAAATTTTTACTTTTTGCAAATTAGGGCAAACTTAAATTGGAAGTCACTGGCGATTCACAAGTTCGAAAGAAGAATTAAAGATGCAGTAGAGGGCCAGAAGCATTAAAGGACAATTCCGGCGCAAAATGAACCTAGGGGTTAATAACACATTGTCACTACCCGATGTCGAGTGTAGATGTGAGTTGCGCGTGCGTCACTTTGCGACTTCATGCAGATCTGTTTTTCTGTTAGCCACAGAATAATGAGATAGGTACATTACATAGCAGTAATTTATTATTTAGCGTAAGGCATTACATTTTCACGGCATCATCCCTGATGTCAGTTCTAGATTACAGCCTGAAGTAGCCTACAAGAACCTGCTAGCAAGAGACTTCTGTAATGTCAATACAATAAGAATGGACCTACGTAACGAAGTTCGTTCACTGCTGGCTACAAGTTAGCAATCAAACACAACAAAGGCTGTCACTTGGGGGGTGGTAATGGCGCAGTGGATGTGACACATGCCTTTGGTGTGGGAGATCTGGGTTCGAATCCCACTGCGATACATCACCCAATGTGTCCCTGAGCAAGACACTTAACCCCTAGTTGCTCCAGAGGTGTGTGACCTCTGACATATATATAGCAATTGTAAGTCGCTTTGGATAAAAGCGTCAGCTAAATACCATATAATGTAATGTACTTGTGGCGTTTTGAGCTAACGTTAGCAATCAAACAAAGATAGCTAAAAAGTTATCCGGATCCCTTGGCGTTATGCTGTAAACCGTTTAAATCTGAGCATGCGCAACTCACATCTACACTCGACTCACATTGGGTAGTAGTAGTGTAGTGTACCGAGTCGACCGTTCTATGGGATATGTTTTCATGTTAATCGAATGTGTCTCTAGCTTGAAACAAGCTAGCGCAAACCGCTGATAGCTTATAAAGCTAGTCGTCGGGGCACGGGTAGAGTAAAAAGAAATCGCTATTTCTATACCACTAACAAGGCTCAAAATAGCACCACACTTCAACGGTAGCATAATGTGTGTCCCTACATGTAAACCGAAGCATTGAGAACTTTGTAAGTGTACAGACAGTTTATTAAAAAGATAGTTTAGAAAGACAGTAGCGTTCACGTATACAAGCAGGCACCATCTTGGGAAAACAGTCATGACCAGTCGAACGACGAACGCCGCGCTTGAGCTATATGTTACTGGTTATTGGTTGCACGGCGTTCATCGTTCAGCTGGTCATGACTGTTTTCCCAAGATGGCGCCTGCTTGTATATGTGAACGCTACTGTCTTTATAATCTATTTTTTGAATCATTAAAACACATTTCGACTTGTCATCTGATACCTGACCTCCCCACTGTTATTGTGAAAATGGTGTGGTCGAGTTGTCAGATGTGCAGTAAACAAGGCTGTTGTCATGAACCATTCGTACACTAGTGATGTGCGATACCACTTAATTCCTATTCGATCCGATACCAAGTAATACCCAGGCTGGTATTGCCGATACCGATACCAATACCAATACTTTTTACATATTTTATTTGTAGTGTGATGTGACAACTAGTTTAAAGTAAAGTAAAAAAGTAGGCTGTAAGCTTACCAATTCCAAATTATAGCTGCATAATGACAAGACAATAAACTACTCTCATATTATTTAATTATAAAGAAAATCTCAGAGACTTGTACAATAAAACAGGTTGAAAATTACAGATAAAATTTTTTTGACTCTTAACCTTGTCACAAAATATTCCATATCCACTTTTTGCTGTTCTTTACAACACATGTAAATCAAAGCTACTCATTGTTGCATTTATTTCATTAGGATAGCTTACTTCATGTTTCACTAGTATTTTATATTTGAACAAACTGCTTTCTGTTAGCTTGTTGTAAGAATGCTGGGATTCCGGGGAACTCTTGAACATTAAAAAACTAAAGCCTTAACAGACGTGAATAACTTTTCCCACAGTCAGTGATAACGCAACTATCACGCTATCTCCCTGTACCTGGATAACTTGTGCCGCTGCTGCCAAATGACCCACTGATTGAAGTCTGTCTTGCCCTAGCACCTTGCATCTTCTCGCCCTGGACCTCCTCCTCAGACCGCCGCTTCATTATATCATCATATTCACTCTTATGACTTAACCTCAGATGTTTAGCGAGGTTTGTAGTGTTACCACTGTATTTCACTGTCTTTCCACACACATCACACACAGCGTCACTGCTGTCTTTACAGCTAAAATACAGCCAGACATGACTCCTTTTGCGGTCAGCCATGCTCACTCTGCAGTCTGCAGTCTTCGTAGCGGGAAATTAAAATTAAAATTTTTAAAATTAAATAATAAATAATGCTGCTGCAGGGGCCGGCTCCGTCACAGAGCCGCAGTGCACACACAACTGACCGGCGGAAGGAGAAGTAGTTCCTTCCCCTAACCGGATATAATTAGACTTTTCTGGTGACAACAAGTTACTTAAGATAACATAAACACTCACTCTTTTTATATGAGAATCGATACTGGAGCAGGAGACGTTGGGATCGTAAATATCGATACTTTAGTATCGATCCGCACGTCTCTATCGTACACATAGCTATGAAAAGTAATGCACTGTAATTCATATGTATTCCATGTATTTTTTTGCTGTATGCACCACATTGACTGCTGCTGTATAAGATTGCTGTGGACCGTCTAGGGAGAAGGTCGGGGTGGATGGGTCAGTCATAAAACACAGAGCTATCAAGTCAGGGAGCAGAGTACAAAGACTTTTACCCAGGAAACGTGTGTTCGTTCCTCGGGAGTGTTTTCATCCAAACCACAATCTTTTTACTAAACTTAACTTGTTGTTTTGGTGCCTAAACTTAACTGTTGTCGCCGCAGGACGCTCCCTTTTTGTCTGCTAAACTCAACTGCCATGGCCCCTGAAAGGACCGTCATCTCACGGTGCCCTGTAGCCGGCTCACAGTCACCTTTTGTGGGCTAACTGCCGCTGATACAGGCGACAGCTCACAGAGCTCTGTAGCTAGCGTCATGTGACCAGCCGGCGGTCGTCTAATTTTGTAGGATATCATATGAATTGGTGTGTGTACATTTTTGTACGATATCGTAGGAACCCGTTCACAAGAATGCATTGAGTACACACATGTACTGCTAATGTAAAGATGTAAATGCAGCCAAAAATCAGGAGCTCTTAAAAAAAGAAAAGCCAGGGAACAGGGAGAAGAAGAAAATGAGAGGACCAAAGAGGCAATGTCCAGAGGACCTAGGCAGAGTAGCAAATAAATGTTTTGAAGCTAGAGTGAATAATCTAGTATCATATGACACTAGAGGACCTAATGGTAACTTCCCACTACAGGACTTTAGCCCTGATTTTTTGTTTTTAAATGTATCCCAGACAAAAGCGCCATAGCGGGGGAAATCGGCGTTGGCTCAGTGCTTGTGTGATGTGTGAACTGTTCAAAATCGCGAGATGAGAGGCTCGGTGGTGCCTGGCAGACGCATTCATTATTTAGCAGGCTAAATATCTGGAGCTGTCAGGACTGTGCTGGAGAGCTACAGCCAATGAGAGTGCAAGGTAAGCACAGGCTGAGGCGAAACCTGGGGAAGGGGTTGCATGTACTTCACTGTATGTGTTGTATTTTAACACGGACCAGAGTTGGTGTTACATGTAGAGAAAACAGGCTATAATGCGCTCTACCAGGTGAGCTAGAGGTCGCCCCAATGCTTGCTAATGTTTAAAAGTGTTGACTTACCCGCTGTAACAAACAATAAGCTGGGCCGGCGTTGCGTGGGTAACTGGCAAAAAAACATTTTTTATCTTTTTTGACTTATGGGAGGTAAATATTTGAAGTATTCAGCTCAGGATACAGATCTTTAAATCTTGATCTACGAGTAATGAACACTTGCATGTCTTTGATTGGTCAATGCAGTGTATTGCCAGATGACATTGGCTTATGTCAAAAGTTGAGCAACTTTTTTGACAGAACAGCCCTACAGCTGTTCCAGTGCAGTGGACTCCATGAAAAGAATGAGGGGCTGTGTTTTATTACTTAGCGCTAATGTCAGTCTGAACCCAACATTATACTGGGACGGGGCGTTCAAAGAAAGAAACTAAAAAGCAGACCAGAACATCCAGATTCCAAAATAGCACAGGTATCCTGAAGCTATCTGCGCCCTTAACACTACAAACTGCACTGCGTGGCACTCAGCAGGTTCAATTAATTATGCAATAGGGCAGTTTTTTTTTTCCTTCATGTACTTAAAGCACTTTATCTAATGGGTCGTTTGATGTCGCTGCTAATTTCCCTTCAGGTGCTAGTGTTTTATCTATCCATGTTCTCATGTGTTGGGTTATTATGTGGTCTATGAGTGAGTAGCTGTACTATTTTTTTCTTTGTCTGTCTTTGTTTGAGTGAGCTCACAAAGACAAATTCCAATCAATCATGTTGAAATGGCAATATAGTAAAGAATCGTGAATCAAACTAAGAACGTCACTGCGTTACAAGACAGCGATGGGCTGTGTTGGTGTTCTGGGAAAGTGATGAAATACAATCCAGAAAGGTCAGTCTGGTAATGGTTGTTTTATTGATGTTAAGATGTTTGTTTGGCTTGGTTTGAATTGACAAAATAAGGGTTGAACACGGGTCAGATAACAGATAACCCTGGTCCGACCCCGGTCACTGGAGTGAAAGAGGTAGAAGAGGCATGCCCTGATGATGTCATCAAGGTTAACTCAGGCTTGGGCTGATGGTTGGTTCCAGTTAAACGGGGAAGTCAGAAGTGCCCATTTCCCAGTCGGATGTCAACTGGAACACCCCCTGAAGTTTGGCCAGCGGGAGAAACACTACTGCGCATATTCACTGGGCCGCATATCACAGAAGTAGACCCGGAAGTTTAGAAACTTTTTTGGCGTGTGCACCAAGGGGGTAAGTCTCTCTCCACAACGCGTATACCTCCTATGGCGCCATTTTGATGCTAACAAGCCATCACCCCCCGTTAGCATTCCATTTACTGCCATTCATTTTGACGTCACTTTGACAGAGAATAACTTTACATCTGAGGCGTTTAAAGACTTTATTTGTCCATTGTTTATTTCTAAAGTAACACAACAATGTATCTCACGTTATGGCTCCATAGGAGACGTTTTTGTAAAAATAGGCTAACGATTGTGTCATAACCACGCGACTTACTGTCGCATAGTAAAGGAATTACCGTACAGTACAGGAGAAGCTCGCAAGCAGTTTGGACTCACATTAGCTGTTTAAGTTTAATTACTAATGTTAACTAGCATTTTAGTTAGCAATAATTAGCCTGTGTCCATGTTATCTCCTTACATATACCTACGCTCTCCTTCTCTGCAAGATTGGGAATAATTGAGATTTCTCTTGGCACAGCTACCAGAAGACTTCCAACTTTCAGACACGTTGCTCACGTCACATTTACGTCGTCTCTCTCAGTTGGAGGCTGCGCAGTAACGCTCAGCCATCACCAAAAAAGTGCTTCTAATGGCCTTCACTGGTCTCCGTCCAGAGCAACGGGATCTGTTGGTCCATTTATTTAACTGTCTATGGTATGCACCAGGCAAGCAACTCCATTGAACTGAATAGGCGCCATTTTGGAATCCAGTATCCATTTATTATAATAAAGCACAGGTATACATCCATGGTCCTGACCTCCGACTTCTGAGGTAAATGGAACGCAGCAGAAAGACACTGTTGAGTTGCATTATGGGAAATGTAAGATTCAGTGTTTTTGGAGCTTGACCCATAAAAGTGACTTACATAAAGTTGAGGTATTTCAGCCTCTGCTGCTTCAATTTTTCAAGATTTGTTTTTTAATCTTGTGAGTCCACCCACTTTATGGAAGTGCGAAACGCATCTATTTCTCTCAATTAAGTTCTATTTTCAGTTGTGAAAAACGTTTGTATGGGCACATCATTGGTTTGAAAGTTAAAAGTATATGAAAATCAAAATGAATCGAAGTTAACTAGACCATGTCTTGCATTGCCAGACCATCCTCCACAGCGCTAAGGAGGAAGGTCTGGCTAGTCCACACAGTATTCCTGGATGGGAGAAAAACATGCTCTGGTTTATTGGCATTTCTTTAAACCAATCACAATCTTCTTGGGCGGACGGAGCCAAGGTGACTCTGCAAAATAGCCTCGGGAAGGAACTTGTTTTGGTGGAACGTGTACGTTCAAAAGTAGTTTTAGTCGTGCAACAGAAAACTCAGATTGGACAGATAGTCTAGCTAGCTGTCTGGATTTACCCTGCAGAGATCTGGAGAGATCAGAGACCCTGCAATCCCAGAAGTAGAATGTCGTACATATAGACTAACTAAATGATCAAAGGCTGATCATAGGCCACAATAGCAGCACAATGACAGTGTTAAGTCTCAGTGCACCGGAGCTGAGTCATCAAGTCTTTGTTGATGTGTAATCTATTTAGATGTCCCCTAGTTCACCTGTCACACACCTTACAATGACTGAAACACACACACACACAAACACACAAATGCACACACACACACACACACACACACACACACACACACACACACACACACACACACACACACACACACACACACATATGCAGACAACATTCACATTACTAGTAGGAGGACACAATGGAGTCTGACTGGTTCAGCCAGTCCAGTCCTTGCTGCCACACCCCCCAACTACATTAGAACTCACACACACACACACACACACACACACACACACACACACACGGACCTAATGGATTTCATAGGTGATTAAATAATATATGCAATCATGTCATACTTCTCTCCTACTCTGTAATGATACCTCCATAATGCTATTACACTACAACACATTAACTGTACACAATACCGTGTAGTCAAGCCCTGTTTTACCTAGTTTTGTTTTGTACACACATCTGTTTGGTATTTCTGTGCCATAAAAATATGCAAGCAGTGACAGTAGTTACTGTTCTTTAAAAAAAAATCATTTTCAGGACATGTTATTTAGTATTTAGTTCATAGGCTTACTTCTAAGACGCAGTCTTTTCATACTGTATATTTGCATTAAGAGATATTAGCCTAGCCTACGTGTGTGTGTGTGGGTTTGGCTGTGAATAGCTGGGAGGCTAGCTGAGGGGCGGGGCCTGCCTGGCTGGCTGACAGGCTCCACAGGTTGGGTGTGAAAACTAATAGTGAATGGTCCAGGTTATAACTGCAGTGGTGCTACAGTGTGTTTGGGAGTGGAAGCTCTGACATTGAGAAGGCTGTGTGGACATATCTGACACACACACACACACACACACACACACACACACACACACACACCCCCACACAGCGGGAGCAGCGGAACGAGCACAGGACTCACACACAGCCGAGATACACCTGTCCTGCTGGGACTGTTTTCTTGTCGGAAGCCGCTGACAGGTGACTTGTCAACATGTTCAAGAAAAAGTCCAAGTCCACCGCTATAACGCAACCAAAAACAAGGTAAGTACGAGGCTGCTTTTTCAACTAGCTATGGCGCCTTCTGGACACAATTTAGCTGTGTTTTGAAAACTACGGAACTGGTTTGTTGTACTTTATAGCTCATAAGCTCAAGTCAATGTAACGTTATCTTTAGACCTAGGCTACTGCCAAACGTCATTAAAAAAAAAAAATCATTACCCGTACTAACTTTATCTAATCCTTCAGTCTGTCTTCATTATGGGAGTAACATTCTGTAATAGGCCTAAATAAGACTTGCGTAAATATAATAAATGTATCGTTGATTATACACCTGCCGAATTAAACATAATATCACATTCAATCACAGAATACCTCAGGTTTTGTATATATACCATGGTTTATTTAGAGTGCAGATGTCGTCATTGTTATTTATTACATTTTTTCAACGTAGTATGGTCAGGACCATATGCTGAACATGGACTAACTTGCTTCATACAAATTGATAAAGGTTGACTGTTTGCCAAGTAACATGTCCTTTCTGGTGCACGACTTATTGTCGTTTGAACCCCGTTATCTCAGTGAGCTGGTGTCCTTCAGTATGCTCTGCATGTAAAAAAAAAAATCGAGATTGTACATTGGATTGCATAATGTGTGCTTTAACTCCAGTGAGGGTGTGGTTGATTAGGTCGTGCAGTAAAGTTGTAGTAACTGGTTAGATAAGTATTCCGCTGTCCTCCAGGAAGACAATGTGTGAGGAATTGCTTGCAGCCTCTCCCATCACATACTGCACCAAGCCCAGTCCCTATCACTGTTAGGCCTACTCTTTGTCACTGTGTTTGAGTAGTGAAGGTGAAATCCGTCTGGTTTTCCACCCATGGAAATGATGAAAGTGAATATTCAGGCTGGATCATTATCCCTATAGGCTGCTCATTTTCATCTCAACCAAATGTCCCACTTTGAACGGGCTCTCTGGAGGGAGGAATGCCTTTAAAGACAGTAGAGAGCATAATGCTCCCTGTCACTCACTCATTCAGCTATAGGCCTATTAGGGGGACCAGGGGCCTCAAAAATAACACCCTCTGGTGTCGAGTACCAAAAGATTGACTAATCTGTTTTTCAGTAATTCTCCAGCGTAAGCTGTGTTCCTCCCACTGTCATATAGAGATAGAGATAGAGATACTTTATCCAGAAGGAAATTGAGGCGTCCAATAGCTTATACACATCATACATACACATCAGGCAAACAGACATATGACATCCACGCACACATACATACTACAAAAACAGTAAAGATTGTATTAGATTGTAGCATGTTTAAATGAGCGGTGCGGAAAAAATGCAGAAAGGTGCAATGGTATCATAGTGCAAAAGGAATGCTCTTATCTTCCACCATAGGACTCCTATACTGTGCTATGCACTGGCATCTCATTTATTTAAACAATCAGAAACACTTCCATAATCAGAAGCGTTTACACGACAAAGACAAATTCCTTGTGTACAAGGTTCAGGAATTTGTCTTGGGGTTTTGGTGCATAGTAATGAATACAGTGCAAAAGTCAAGAGGCAGAATATTAAATAGAAAAAATACAATAGAAAATAGAAAAAAATAGAAGAAATACATAACAATATATGCGGGAGGCACTTGCTAGTTATCAGTTATCAGTTAATAAAGTCCATACCAAAGCTTTGATTGATTAGCATTTTGTAGCTATTGGTTTCTACTCATCAGGCAGTGAGACGACGAGGATGCCATAGTTAAGATAAGTCATTATTGTAATAACTGCTGAACAACTTCTGTACTGTGATAATCAATAACAGGCAGTGGTGGATTCCTAAACATGCAGCTCCACCCTCTTTATTCTCTTCATGCTGCTCTTCCTGTTCAGTTTTGAGTTGGTGCACGAGCGCTGTGATCTCAGATAGGCCGATCTGGCAAGCTGTCAGTGAGCCGGGGATTAGTGCCTACCTTGGCACCCAAAACAATAATAGGGTGAAATGCTAGTTTAGGCCTGTTACAAGGTTTCTCTTCATAGGAAGTCAGGTAAGAGAAAGTACAAGACAGGTAGCAAGGAGGTACTGTATGTTTTGGACGATATTTCATTTCCTCTCCTTAGACATGGATGCAACAGGCCTACTGTGGCACAGGCTCAGGGACCCAATCAGCCAGGGGGGCCCTCTGGGCCACACAGAGATGTCATATGACCACAAAGAAATGTAAAACAACCACAAAGAGAGGCAAAACAAACACAAAGAGACGCTAAACAAACACAAAGAGATGTCATATACCACAAAGAAACAATCCCAAAAAAATCGCAAAACAACCACAAAGATGCAAAACAACCACAAAGTGATGCAAAACAACCACAAAGATGCAAAACAACCACAAAGTGATGCAAAACAACCACAAAGATGCAAAACAACCACAAAGTGATGCAAAACAACCACAAAGACATGCAAATAGATTCCCAAAGAGGTGCAAAACGACTAGAAAGAGAGGCAGAATCACTACAAAAATACCTAAAAAAAACAAAAACACAGTGAGACATAAAACTAGCACAATATGCGGCCCATGGGTCCATTGTCTCATAATCAGCCCATGTATCTGGACTTGGATTGAGAGCAGGCCGCTGAGACGGGGCAGGACTCATGTTATGCTGTGACGCTCACTGACAGCAGCAGCCTCCCACACCCTGGATGACTTGCTGGAGCTTTCTGGTACTAATTTCACCCTCTCCCTGTGGAACATCTGAGTTGTGTTTCTCAAACTAATGCTCCAGTGCCAGTTCCTTTCCAGAATCAACATAACCACGCTCAAAACATTGAATTAGAGCCAGTGAGCCGCCCTGGAAACGATCGACAACATGTTTGGAGAACAGTAAAAACACAATAGAGCAGGTAGAATTATTGTAGCGTTGTTTTCAGACGCTTGAATTATAATTAAAAAGCAGTATTCTGGGAATCAAGAAAACTCTTTGTAGTTATGTAATATAAGGCTGTTTACTTTAAACACAGTCAGTGGGGCTGGTAAACACTTAGAAGACAAGGCAGGGTTGGATCTCATCTGTTACGAATTTTATAACAAAAATATCTGCTTTGAAAACCCTGACTTTTCCTACTCATGCTCTGTACAAGCCAGTGGTTTTAAACTTTTAAAAATGCAAGGAAATAGTATTGGGAACTGTGTTTATGCCTTACATTTAACAACCAGCTGATGTTCCCTTTGTCTATATGTATTGAGGTTTGAAGTAGCAATCCAAAAACATGTAATTTAGGAGACATGTGGTCTGTTGGTTTGAAGGTTTGATGAGAGAAGAGAGGTGTATGTGTTTGCTATCATGAGCTTGTGTTCTAACGTGACAGAAACCCCCTCAGGGTGTGTGTTTTCCATTTGAATGGGCCTCGACAGACAAACTGTCAGCTTCTTCTGCAGAACTCTACAGTATATACCAGTTCAAACTTGTTCTGATAGTATTTCATTTGAAAACCAGCATGGGATTTGACATTAAAGTCAGTGTGTCCAGTGTGCATTTAGCAGATGTTGTGTAACTTCTGTACAAATGGCGAATGGGTGTGGGTGTGGATGTGCATGTGCGTGTGCGTGTGTGTGTGTGTGTGTGTGTGTGTGTGTGTGTGTGTGCGTGAGGCAATGGATGGTGGGTTTGAATTGACAGACATGAAGTTTTTTTTTGCTCTGTGTTTGTCACAGGCACACAGACACACACACATACACACACATACACACACACACACACACACACACACACACACACACACACACACACACACCGAAGACTGACTAGGATTGTATTTCATTATGTTGTAGTTAATCTGTAACATTACTGTCCTTACTAGTATCAGTGTAAAACGTGGTTACAGTGTAAACAAATGAACTTGTCAGTGCTCTCTGGTGGACAAACTATGAAATGGAGAAACTGTTTCTGAATCCCCTCAAACATATTTTTGATATTTCCAACTTGCAATCTCTTGTTACGTATCAGTCGAAAATCGTAAATGTAGACACTTTATATCTTTGATCAGTTCAAATCAGCCAATGAAACTGGCCATGCTTACTTTGATTCAAGTGCTCCATATTAACACTCTACACTCCATACATACACTGTGAGTGACCCCCAACATTGGGCGGGGGGGGGGGGTTGAGATCTCCAACTATCTAGAGAGAGGAAAAAATTGTAGAAAAAAAACTAAAAAAAAAGCGCCAAAAACCTTGGATAAAAACTCAAAAAAAGAGACAAAAACATTGAAAAAAAATATCAAAAAAGGCGACAAAAACTCGGAAAATAGCAACAAAAACTTCAGAAAAATCCAGAATAGATTATTAGGGGGGTTGGAACCCAACCCATCCTCCCTGTAAATTACGCCTATGGTGATACCATGCACTTTGGCACACATTGCAGTGAGTGATACTTGTCAGTGATTGGTCTAGATATGCCTGCCGTCACCATTTAACTCGGAGAGCCCAACACACACAGTGACTATCATGCTAATCTCTGGGATTAATGGTTGTTTTTTTTTTGACAGTGTGGCTGCTGTGTGCATACAAATGAATGACTATGTTTTCAGTTGCATAATGTTATATATTATAATGAGTTATATTTTCATCCAGTCAGTCAGATCAAATTCAGGTGTGTCCGTATTATGATGAAAAGCTATGAGTCATATTCATGGTATGGAGATCTCATAGGCAATACAGTTGTGAATAGAAGTAGTCTAATTAGGGCTCATCAAGTCATTAATAGCTATAAAACCAGCTCATAGCTGTACGGGGGTGTGTTCGTTTATGATTTACAGTAGTACAGTACCAGTGTACACTGGGACAGACTCAGGTTGCTTTGTCATTGGAACAATTGGAAATCCAAACCACGTACAGTGTTATTCTTTCTTTCTGAAACAGATCTAATGTGCAGAGTATGTAGATAGTTTTAGACATACTTTTAATGATCGCCGAGGGGAAATGACATGTTTACACTCTGTTGTTACATTACACACAGGCAGTGGTGGAAGAAGTATTCAGATCCTTTACTGCATTGAAAATGTTACTTCAGTAAAAGTCTGCAAGTATCATCAGGAAAATGTAGTTAAAGTATTAAAAGTAAAGAATTCTCCTCCCATTGTAGAAAGTGTAAAGGATCCAAACAGTTGTGTGTTTAATGGTCTAATCATTTCAGCTGGACTTGTAGGCCGTTATATTGTTGGCTAGTTTAATTTATAATATCAGATTTTATAAACTACATGTGTTTTGTGTGCAGAAATCTTAATGTGTAAAGTAACTAGTAACTAAAGCTGTCAGATGAAAGTAGTGGAGTAAAAAGTACAATATTTCTCTCTGAAATGTAGCGGAGTAGAAGTAGAAAGTGGCATGAAAAGAAAAGGCAAGTAAAGTACAAGTACCTCAACATTTGGACTTAAGTACATTACTTGAGTTAATGGACATTCCACCACTGCACACAGATCAGTAAAGGCGTTTTAACCTGCCTGCAGCAAGGTCTAACAGTTGCAAAGTACAGTATTTCAGTTTGGTTTGTCCATGCAACATCTTTCAAACTACTGTCCAGATCACCATGCAGTTAGCTGGGAATATTACAGTAAGGATGCCCTGACCCCAACCCTGATCAGAGTCTTTTAACGTCAGGTATCTGATCTGATACATACTGTATATTTACATAAACATTGATTAAATATGTATCTGACACATTGCAGACAATTCGTATGCCATTATGGGCGTGTTATAAAGATGCATACTCACTTTTAAGCGTGTTTATCAACGCCTTTTGGCCTCCATTGACTTACATTACCTTGCGATTGCGTGTGAATTGACGCCGTAGCGAGTAGTATGAAAGGGCGAAAATCCGCGTAGGGAGGTTGGTCCGGGTGGAAGATGGGTCAAACACAGGACTTTCACCCACGTTTCCTTGTCCCGCATGTGACCCCTGTTTTCCTAAACTCAACCGTCGCTTTCTTCTTTTACTAAAGGCAACCCCGTTTTTCATTTCCTAAACTCAACCGTAGCTTTCTTCTTTTACTAAAGGCAACCCCGTTTTTCATTTCCTAAAATCAACCGTAGCTTTCTTCTCGCGATAACACGTTCTTCTTGCGATAACACGTTCTTCTTGCGATAACACGTTCTTCTTGCGATAACACGTTCTTCTTGCGATAACACGGCAAGTGGCGTGTATGTCTACGCTCTATACAGCGTAGACATACACGCGGATAGCTGAAAAAGCGTACAGATAACACGCCACTTGGCTTAAGAAAGTTGGCGTGTATATTTACGCCAAGTCATGATGCCATGTTGCACATTGAAATAAACAAAACACGAGAAGCTATTTATGACAGTTCAGTAAAGAATTACAGTAGAGTTGACTAAAACCTTCTCACAAATGATCTCAAATGTAATAGGCCGATTGCTGTGAAATTAATGTTCTTTTAAATTAAATCACCCCATGTCTTTAGCGCCAACCTCAGGATAAACTTTCACAAATGTAGTCCCACTACAGTAACTGGCTCTAATCATTTTGTATCTGGTAGGGCTGCAACTAATGGGTGTTTTCATCTGTCAACGCCCCTCACAGATCCTAGGTGCTTGTTTTCTTCCAACCAAAAAAAACGTAATGATTTAATTCACAATGATATTAAACGGAGAACATCCTCACACTTGAGAAGCTGGGACCAGACAGTGTTTTGCATTTTTGTGCTCACATTTTTAAAAAACTGTTGTTAACAAATTCAGTTATGGAGGCTTTAAAGAATTTGCTACATTAGGTATTCAGTGTTAATGCTGACATTTTGATTGACACGTTCACTTAATTTCAATCAGGAGAGACTTAATTTAAGAGTGAAATAAGTTTAATGAGAGGTTGATATGTTAGAGTCTTTGGCGATTATTATAAGGGGTATAGAGGCTGTGGATATATAGGAATATCCTGATGATAATCACGGTGGGAGACAGTGGATTCATTGCTGTGTTTGTCTTCCAGCGCTCCGTCCACAGAGCTGAGCACTCTGATCGACAAGCTGCAGAAGAATGCTGACAAAGTGGAGAAGAACTGCTACGACATCGAGCAGAACCTCAACAAGGTACAATCTGACAAGAAAGTCTCCCAAAGGCCTCACACATTACTCACTGACATTTAAAGGCTCTGGACACCCATACAAGTGTTTTCATTTAACCTGGGAAGAGGTCATCTGTGTGGGTGTGTAAAGACTGAGTCTCACGACAAACTACACTTTTATCGTTCTTATTGATAGAAAAGATTTGTGACGTGATAAATTCCCATCTGAGCTCAAGACCACCTTCAACCTGAGCAGACATCCAATCAGCCAAAATAACTGGAATAACCTGTGTGGGTGTTCAGAGGCTTTAATGAATGAATGAATGAATCATTTTTACTATTGTGTCATGCAATAAACAAAAGCCCAGCCCTAACAGGCTTACAAGACACCATTTTTTTTTTACAACCAAGGACCAGATACCAGAGTAGCAACATATATTACATATATTAAACAAACTAACCTTCTTGTCGTATTTCCCCATGCTTTAGAGACGAGGATCGCCAAGTTATATACATTCAATTTTAACAACCACTCCATTTTGTCGTCACCAGTACACCTAAACAATTGTGGATTTTGAACAGACATTTCCTTTTAAGATGGATGTTCTTACTGTAAGTCGTCATAATAAGGACGATACAAAAGAAAATGGAACACACCTGATTGACTTTCTTCCATCCGATGTGTTTTTGTGCAGGATGTGAGTAAGATCAATGAGGGGAAGCAGCCACTCTATCAGGATGACACCAACAAGAGAATCCTCAACTCTCTGGAGCTGCTCAACAGCCTGGATGAGGACGCTATCAACGCCAAGCGCCTCCAGCATCCGCAGGCTGAGATGATAGAAAAAGAGTAAGTAGATTAGATTACATTAGATTAGATAGAATGTATTAATCCCAAATTGGGAAATTTCAGTGCAGCACAATATAAGACACACGGCACACATACTGAATATATGAGAAATAATAAATAGGATAGAATACAAGAACAACTATTCAAAAATAAAGATAAAAGAATACAAAGGAAAGAATGTACAAACGTATACAAGTGGCAAATAAAAATGTATAACCTACTTCAATTTTGTATTTATAAAGATGTAGTAAGTAAAACCCCGTTCAGAAAGAAGTATCGTAATTCTTCTGTGTGTGTGTGTGTGTGTGTGTGTGTGTGTGTGTGTGTGTGTGTGCGCGCGTGTGTGCGTGTGCGCGTGTTTATTCAGCATGAAACAGCTACGTGAGAAACTGATGAAGCTGAAAGACGACCATGACCGTATCTACCACCTGGTCCGCACTGAGGGGCGGCCCAGCATTAACTGGGGCAACATCATAGATGAGAAGCTGGTAGGAAGCATACTGTACCTTACACTCACATAGGGGGCCACTGTCACTGTGGACCAGGGGTGATTCCAGGATTTTTTTTGTTGGGTGGCACAGGGGGGGACCAATAATCAGTCAGGGGGGGCCCAAGAGATTTTATCAGAATACAGCCTAGAAAATCTGCTTAGAATTATAGAAAATATCAGATAGGATGGAACAACACAATGTAATGTTGCTAAATAAAACACATCACATTCATTATTAATTTCACTTGTTTTTATTTTCAACAAATAGTGTATCCAAATACAATACACATTTTCTATTAAGGCACAAATTTAGATATTCATCATGGAAACATGAATTGGTCATGTGACAAAGCCCGGGAAGATTTTTTTTCGCAGAACTGTATAGCATTTAGCATTCTTACATGCAGCATTCCACTCTTCGTTTGAAATTTTCTCTTGTAGATCACCCTCGCAGGAAATCAAATTTGTTAGATTGACAGCACTCTAGCCCAATGATGATCTTCCATAAAGATCACACTCATTAGTTGTTGATGGTGGTTGATATCTGCCTTATCTAGAACCGTATAATGCAGAGGAGTAAAGCAAGTTGGAAAAAAAAACATCTCGATATATCTTGTTAAGTCAATCATCTCATGTGTTTTCTTTTAATGTATCAATTTTTTTTGCAAACTTCATGCACACACTATCTCATACATCCACAGCCTTGTACAGACGTTGAGACCATCTTAAGTCTGCTAAAACCTCGGGGATTTGAAAATAAGACTATGTCTAAGTTTCCAACTGAGCCGTCCCAATGTAACTGTAGTTTAAAAAACATATTAAAAATACATACAAAAATAATTCCCAGAGACTTAGGCACGGTGGGCGATGGTTAACTTCAGTAGTAGCCAGACCAACTTAAGCCCAATGTTGTTAACATGTGGTGGAGTGTGGACTAACATGTGTTGTTTTGTCTCCCTGCCCAGGACAACCTGAAGAATAAGGGCTTTGGCCAGGACCTGCCAACTGTGGAGAACGAGGTGGAGGAACACAACATCTTCCACAGCGAGGTGGAGGCTCTGGCTCCTCACATCTCATCCAGTGGAGACAAGGTACAAACACAAAACCATGAGAACAACTGAGAGATGTCAGGATTTATTTTGATAATTCATGGTGACCCAAACTTTGGTTTACGATTTGATACGATACAATACGGCATGATACAATACGGTACAATACGATACGATACAATACGGTACGATACGATACAATACAGTACGATACGATACGATACAATACAGTACGATACGGTACGGCACGATACAATACGGTACAGTATGATAAAATACTATACGATACAATACAATACAGTACAATACGATACAATACGGTACGGTATGGTACGATACAATACGATACAATATGGTACGATACAATATGGTACGATACACTACAATACAGTACGATAAGGTACGATACGCTACAATACGATACAATACAGTATGATATGCTACAATACAGTACAATATGGTACGGTACGATACGATACAATACGGTACTATACCATAGGATACAATAGGATACAATACGGTACAATACGGTACGATACAATACGGTACGGTACGATACGATACAATACAGTACGATACAATATAATATGACTTCATTGCCAGTTTATACTGAAATTCATTTTGCGTTCCTGAGCAGCTCTGCTCAAAAAGAAGAAAAAAAAGAAAAATACACACAGAGTTAGTTAACAATTACACATAGTACAAATATTATATTTGTAAAATATTTATTAGTCACAAAAATGCCAAATAACGTAATGCTAACTAAATAGCATTGGCAACACATGAGTAAAACAACGACAAAACAAACACTGAACCTACTTTGTAGTTGCTATTGGTTGTTTTTTACATTGTGTATATTGAAAATAAATTGCACAATTGCTTCTTATGATTAAAAGTACTTAATCAGAATTTGTTATAGTGGTGTGCAATATGTTATTCACATGACACTTGTCTTGTTAGTGATGTCCTCACTCTCCCTGTTTTCATTGTTTCTTCAGGAATACGTCAGTAGTCTCCAGCTGAAGTACAACAAACTACTGGTAAATAACTACCACACACACACTCGCTTGTGCAATTATAATTTGCTGTATTATGACTACAAATGAGACCAATATGCAACTTATATTGCAGCCAATCTAGGCACCAGTCCTATATTGCCAATAAGGAAATCGGGGAATTGTTTCAGGCGATGTTTCCACACTCTGACATCTGACTGTTTTTTTTTTTATGTCGCGATATACCTGTAGGTCTTAAATTTCATTCATTATGGTCTTAAAAAGTCTTAAATTTGACTTAGTGAAACCTGCAGAAACCCTGACACACACACACACACACACATTCACTCTCTGAGCACACCGGTGTGTGCTTTGTGTGTGTGTATAGATAATAAATGGGTCCTTGTGCACCTGTGTGTGTCATTCTAAATAGCATAACCTGTGACTGTAAGACCTGTTCCATCTCTTATCAGCAGCCTGCCTTCAGTCCTTTAGGGAGTTTTTTGTCTGCAAACAAAACACTTCATTGCAAGTTTACCTTATCATAATGAGCACACACCTAATATGTCTTCACCTGTCAGTATCATTTTTTAAACTTTTGAATAAAATCTGCATTACATTCGTTTAAAACACGATGATTTTCTATATTTTTCTCCTTGTCATCAAATCCCATGTGCGAACCCAAACTAACATAGATATACAGTATAAGTATATATATAAGTATTCTGTGTGTTTCCAAAGTCTGATATTTGGATATGTTCCTTCATTACATCAACACATAAACACACACTGTAGTTTATTTTGACTCAATCCCCATTAACACTGTGTGGTTGTGGTTGTAACTCTAAGTTTTTCCTTCCCTGGCTTAGGCCAGTTCCAGCGCTCGTCAGCGCAACCTGCTGAGCCTGCGGGACTACATGCAGCGCTGCACCAATGAGCTGTACTGGATGGACCAGCAGGCCGAGGAGAGGGTCAACTATGACTGGAGCGACACCAACCTGGACTACCCTGCTCGCCAGAGGCAGTATGAGGTAGCTGAGGGATAGAAACAGAGCGCATTGCGTTGTACTTGAAAGCCACGCCCACCGGAGGGGAAAACAACTCTCCGCTCTCCATTGACTTGTGAAGGTTTCCTCCTCGTCAACAGAGAATGCCTTAAAACTGCTGTGTGGTGATATTCACTACTAACAGGGTAAATAACCCATGACTTAAGTTTTTATAAGCTGCCGACCCGAAAAACTGAGCTTTTATGAAAACAAAAGTGGAGTAAATGGAGAGACACTAAGCTAATGTTATGTCGGACGTTATGTTTGCAGCAAGCATTTTGTTACCAAGTCAAATATTTTAATGTCAGTTTTAGCCTAACTATCTTTAAGATAACACACGCAACGTTGGACATAATGTTAGCTTAGTGTCTCTCCATTCTCCCTGCTGATTCCACTTGCTGATGTGTTTCCACTTTTGTCTTCATTGAAGCTCAGTTTTTCGGGTCAGCAGCTTAAAAAAACTTAAGTAAGGGTTGTTTACATTGTTGGTAGTGACATTTAGCACGCAGCAGCCTTTAGGCATTTTTCTGTTGTTTGCTAGCAGACGAAATTGACAAGGAGACGACTTCACGCAATAGGCTACAAATCAATGGAGAGCGGATAGTTCTTTTCCCCTCTAGTGGGAGCGGGACATAAATGTGCTTCAGTGCTTGAGCATCAGTGCATACAAGGATGTATACTAACAAATAACTAACAATAAGGTCCACAGTTTACTCAGCACATCTGTCTTGCCCCAACAGAACTTCATCAGTAAATGTCTGGAGTCCAAGGAGGCCACCATCACCAAAGTGAATGACGATGGAGAGAAGCTGATTGCTTCTGAGCATCCAGGGAAGAATGTAATAGAGGTACAGGCTCATCCATCTACTAAATTGATATGAATTCTTAATGTTTTAATGTATTTTCCTTGCTGCACGTGTACATGGGCTTCCAAATCCATACTGAATCCCTTGGGGTTCCCCAAGGATTCATTCTAGAGCCTATTCTTTTCTCCCCATTCATGCCTTCTCTTGGACTAATTAGTCATAAAGACAACATGTTCTTTCACTGCTATGCTGATTAGACTTGAAAAAGGCTGAATGTCATCTCAAGCTGAAGAAAACCAAAACTGAGATTATTTTTGGCCCCCAAAGACATTCCATTTGGTGGTTAGATCCAGTTTCCTCCAGATGCAGATTTCCACTTGTGCCATGATCTTGTGAAAGGTCATCAATACCTTTCTTGTCATCAAAACGACTGACATTCCTTATTTGTTGGTAGTCAGTCTTCTAAAATTGTGAGACTTACGATTTCTGAGGATATTATCTCAGATGTCCATTACAAATAAACATCCATTCATATGCTTAGAAATCATAGAAAAAATATCCTCTTGATAACTCCAGAAGTTGCGAGAATCGTCATGTTTTGAAGTTTTCTTTAGTATCAAAGTAGTGGATCTAGCCCTTGCCGTCATTGCCCCTAGAGTGTGAACAGCTCTTCTTAATATTGGACAACTGAAATCTTTACCTCTATTTTTTCTTTTGTACCGACATACAGTTTGATCCCCATATCTGTGCTGCATGTTCATACACGGATACGGTTGATTTTTAACCTTGCCTTGGAAATTGTACAGCGGTTTGTTAAAAATGTGCTTTGAATATAAAATCACTTCAATGTATTTTTACTGATCAAATGCTCACATACATTGTTGTTTGTCAGGCTCATATGGAGGCAGTCCACGCTGACTGGAAGGAGTACCTGAACTTGCTCATCTGTGAGGAAAACCACCTCAAACACATGGACGAGTACCACAAGGTTAGACACAGAGGACAGATAAGAACCACACACACACACACACACATATGCTGTATAAACAGATAAAGCTCACCAGTGTCTGTGTGGTGTGTGTATCTCTGTGTGTGTCCAGTACTACAAGGAAGCGCGTGACACTCAGGACCTGATGAAGCGGCTGGACACGGAGCTCAACCAGAAGTACAACCCCGAGTTCAAAGATGTGTATCAGATGGAGGGTCTGATCAGGGATCTTGATGTGAGTATTTCTTTACAACTCACCAAACCACGGACTCCTTCTATAACACTGGGAAATCAGTTTCAGTTCAGTTTAATTATGCTGCTGTGTGTGTGTTTGTGTGTATGTGTGTAGGACCAAGCCAAGGCCATGGACCACTTTGATGAACGGGTCAAGGCTCTCCAGAAGCGCAGTCTGCAGGTTTCGCCTCTGAAGTACCGCCGGGAAAACGCCCCGAAGCTGCTGCCCATTGAGGCTCTGTGCGAGTTCGACACAGACGACGTATGTAGTGGGTTGTTGCTGAAAGCATTTCATTTGTCGCTCATTCCTAAATGTGAAAAACCTTTACTTACTTACTATTCTTGTCTTTAGTGCTTCCCTGGAGGGTGAGAAAGCTTCTGAAATAGTGTTCAGGCCATCATAGGACACTAATAGGGTGTTGCACCAACAAGGGTTTTTTTAAACTAAGATTAGGTTAAGTCGTAGTTTAGTTAGTGTGGTTTACCGGATGTACAGTGCGGGTATAAAGCCTGGGATCGATGTCAGGCATTCTCCTCCCCGTCTGCTATCTTTGTCATCTATTTTGCAAGGGCACCGTTACTATTGTCCTTGCTATTTGCCTTTTACATAATTGTCTTTCTGTGCTGCAGTGACACCATTTCAACTCAAAACCATTTATCTTTATTTTATGTCATTCTTTCTCTGTCACTGACTATCAGTGCTCTATTCCAGGATGCTATAAGAGTGCATGACTAAGCACTCTTCCTTTGCTTTGATTTTTCTAAATACTAGGCCTGTAACTTGTTGGTTTTGTGGTGTAATGTATTTAAATCCCTTCAGAAGAGAGCCCAAGCTAATACCCCTGAGGATCAGAACACAGGGGATCTGCACTTCCACTAAAGAGCCTAAGGAGCTCTTCAGCTTAGGTGTAGCAAAGCTCATCATGTGTCGGTTGTCTTGACCTCACTGATCTTGCATTATTGGCCATCATGTGCAGTTCAAAATGCTTAAGGTTATGATGTAAACATCCACCTTCTAGAACCCAGCAATCCCTTTTTGGGGGGCCATTTTCTTTTGAATTAATCCTACTCGTATTCAATAGCACTGCAATGTCCTTGGTGTAGGACACAAATCCATTTTGTCAGGTTTGGAAGGCTTTGTTTGTTTGAAGAGGCACGTAATCAAAACACCACTTGGAAAGAATGACGTAGAGTATATGCAGGGCAGGCAATCTTTTTACTTATGGCAGATGACTGTTTATCGTAGCATTACCACCCTCTACTGTATGGAGCCTGGAGTGTGCCACAACAGGAATTATAGACTATATAGACTATAGGCTACTAAATATATAGACTTAGTCCCAAGTTCAAGTTTATGTATACAGTATATAGACTTTTGAAAAAGGTAATCTTGAAGTAAAAAATCTTTCAATTAAATAGAAATTAATAGTGTTTAATAATATCTTACATTATTTCACAAATTATTTGTTAATTCATTTATTTTACTCAATTTATTAACGTGCTGAAGCTCCTCATAGCTGCATTGTATCTAATCTCCAGCAGGAGGGGACTCCACTGGCTCCAAAAAGAAGTCTGTTTCTATTAGACTAAGACTTCTTCAATAAAGCATCTAAATTTCATTTAGTAAATGATGGTTTCATTTAATTTAAAATAGAGGATAAAGCAGGGGATGCTTTAGGACCTGTCAATCAGGACATAGTCTTAGCAATGCTAACCATGCTAACACTGTGGACATTAAAATAGACCTCAACTTGTTTTTTGCTGTTGTCCGCGTGTTTTCATCTTAATCTTTGACCCTCTCATTGTGTGTTTTTACTTCAGCAAAGTTAATTAGAACATTTTGGTCGCCTTAAATGTCTCTTTCATCGTTCTGCCAACCAAGCTAGCTAGCTACCGCTAGCGTTAGCTGGTAACTTGAGGAAAAGCCTGAATGGCTCCAGTACCCGGAGGGCCGTGTTTACCCTCCAGTAAAATTCCGCTGGATGACTCGCGTCAGAAGAGTTGAAAATCAGCGACTTTCCCTCTTTAGCGTTTAGCTTAGCTAAGCACCATCAAAACCAAACACAACACTGGCTTAGACGTGTCATCCTCCCCAGCTCCGCCCTTTTGTCCAAATATGGTCACTCCTGGCTCCAAAATACCAAGATGGCGACGACCAAAAATGCAAACTCCTGGATTCAAAATGATGCTACGTCCATTATTTTTTACAGTCTATGGAACAGAGCAGCAAGAGCTCTGATTGGCCAGACTCCTGATAACACATAATAGTTAGCCAGAACCCACAACAAAATAACCCAAAGTAACATTTAAAAGCTGCTTTAAATTAATTCTGCTATTCATATTAAAATTCAAATAATAATCTGTCAACCACATTTTAACAGGGTTTCCGCGGGGTCTTAAAAAGTCGTCTAAAATTTCAAAATCAAAATTTTAGGCCTTAAAAAGTCTTAAATTGTGTCGTAAGTCTTAAATAACTTTAAACAGGTCTTAATTTCCCTACCTCTATTGCTCATTAAACTTTTTTAATTTTGTGATGTTGTAGTTATTTCTGTCACTAGTCCAATTATAATTTGCTGTATTATGACTACATGAGACCAATATGCAACTTATATTGCAGCCAATCTAGACACCAGTCCTATAATGCCAATGAGGAAATCAGGGAATTGTTTCAGACAATGTTTCCGCACTCTACCATCTGACTTTTTTTTTTTTTTATGTCGCTATAGGTGTTAAACTTCATTCATAATGGTCTTAGAAAGGTCTTAAATTTGACTTGGTGAAACCTGCAGAAACGCTGTTTTAATGAAAGCTGTGTGTTTGCTGTATGTTGAGAATGTGATTGTTTAGGATGAGAGACCAGCTTTGTGTTCCAGTAACAGATGACCGATTGTAATTTTTGGATGTGAACAGGGGCAGATTTTGCGCGGGGAACGGTACACTCTACTCCGGAACAATGGGACCAAATGGGACGTGAAGGATGCAGCTGGACATAAACTCACTGCACCAGCCGTCTGCTTTATGATCCCCCCCACTGATGCCGAGGCAGTGGCTATCTCTGACGAGTGAGTGTATACTGTGTGAATACCAGTCTTGTATAAAGTACTTGAAAGCAGTACTTAAGTAAAAGTACAAGTACTTACCAGAAAAATGAGTAAAAGTCTTAACATATCTGATATTTACTGCACTTAAGAATCAAAGTCAAAAGTAAAAACTTTGATTATGAACTGTATTGTGGCTTCCTTATAGTAAAGCATAGAAGTCAGGGTTTCCACACCTTCTTAAACATCAACTTCAAAGTCTGACATCAACAAAGAGAAAAACAGAAACAGAATTTTTATTTTTTTTGTGAGGAAGAATCTTTCACTCCAACATACGAAAACATTTTTTGCAAAAAAGGAGAAGAAATGTAGTGGAGAAAAAGTAGAAGTTTCCAGAAATATAAATAACGAAGTAAAGTACAGATATGTGAAAATTCTACTGAAGTACAGTAACTTTGTTACATTACAACACTGATGAATGCATACAGTACAACATTCACTGGATGACAACATACATTTCATTTCAGTGTAGCTTTAACAGTTCTTTTACATGTTGTGCTTGCAGCCTGGCCAACCAGCAGAAAACTGTCAAGCAGAAGATGGCCACCAGCAGTTCCACTCTGCAGAAACGCTTCGGGGAGCTGAAGAAGCAGAGTGGAAGTGGCACAGCTACAGGTACACAACATATCTGAATACATCAGATTTTATAAACTACATGTATTTTGTGTGCAGAAATCTTAATGTGTAAAGTAACTAGTAACTAAAGCTGTCAGATGAATGTAGTGGAGTAAAAAAGTACAATATTTCTCTCTGAAATGTAGCGGAGTAGAAGTAGAAAGTGGCATGAAAAGAAAAAGACTCAAGTAAAGTACAAGTACCTCAACATTTGATTGCGTCCGCAGACAAGCAAGAGCAGCAGTGTCGCCAGCTGATGGCTGGTCTGGACAAAGTGGTCAGTGACCTGGACAAACAGGAGAAGGGTATTTATGCTCGAGTGCGCCCGCCGCTGGAGCAGAACAGGCCGCTGCAGGACAGCGCTGACCGCCTGCAGGATATGAGGGTAATGAGATGGTCCCATAACATTTTTTCTTCTCGATACAGATTCCGATACCTGAACTTGAGTACTGATCAGATACCAGTGTGTCTATAGTCTATATACGGGGTGGGCCAATAATCATAAAAAACCGGCTGGGTTAATGAAGTCTTTAAATCAGTTTAAAAGAGTTTAAATGCTGTGGAAATCAAATATTTGTTGTTAAGATGTGCATAATTCTTTAAAAAAAACATTCTGAAACACGTGCAATGTTTTCAATCTGCAGAAAGTTTTGAACAATACAGCAGATTGACCAATTAATAATAAGATTAATATTTACATAAATAATATTATGCAGAAAAAGCACAAATTGTTGCAGAAAAATTCACCAGAATGCAGGAAATGAAGCGTTTGTCCCGCCAAATGTTGAAACAAATGTTTTCCCTAGATAGAAGTAAATCGCAAACCCCCCCCCCCCAATGTTGAACCCAAAGTTACGCCCTTGAGTGTGTCATATATTTTATTATGTTTTAACAGCTATAGTACTATCCCTGTATGGATATGATATGATTTTTATCTTTGTTGTCAGGAAAAACTCTCGAACAAACAAGAACAAACACAATGAACGCCATAGAACTTTCTTTTACTATGCAGTTTGAAAGTCAGTCAGTCCGGAAAAAACATAAATAATGTACTTTCAAGTAGATTTTCTTCTGGGCTAAATTTTTAACATTCAAAAATATTCATGTAAGACAGTGGTTGACGTTTATGTTGTGTTTAAACCCCCTACCCCTAGATGGCTATGCTGAGACACACCACTAGTGTCCTTGCCTAGCAGTGCCTAGCAGTGCCTGACTTTTTGCTAGAAGCTAACAATGTAGCTATGGCTGATCTTTGGCCTACTTTAGCATATAAACATTTGCTCACTAAGAACCTGTAAACCACAATCCCAAACTGGCAGTTTGATTTTCTGTGTACTGAATTGTTTACCTAAAGTAAACTTCTTTGACTTTTATGAACATCATGTTTTAAAATATTAGTTTTTCTAAAATTATACTTTAGAAAAAAATTCCAATATATCGCCTTACGCACAGTATCGAAATATACTGCAATATATTGAATCGTGACCCATGTATCGTGATACGTATCGTATCGCCAGATTCTTGCCAATACACAGACCTAAACTCCAGTACTTTCTGATACCAGCATTTTAGGCAGTATCGGAGGCTTTTCAGATCCTGGTGTCGGTATCTGAACATCTCTAGTAATGACTTCTACTTCATTCTGTTGTTGGTCTCAAATGCTGTTATGCTCAAAAGCTTAGAGAGAGTATTCATGCCTTTTACAACTCACCAACCGAGATGTTTCCCTTCAGGACATTGCTGCTGCTGTCAGTAAGATTGAGCCGGAGAAGTCCTCTAAAGTGCAGGAATCAAAGAGCTTCTTGGTGTCCAATCCGAGTTGTGCCAGCGCTCCTCAGCTTAACAGCAAGGTGGACGAAGCCAACAAGAAGTACACCAAGATCGAGCAGCTTCTGCAGTGCTCTCAGGAGAAGTATGGGGCTACATATGTACCTCAGTGTCGCATCTGTTGTGCTAGTTGTGATTGTTGTGAGCAGTGGTGGACTGTAACCAAGTATATTTACTCAAGTACTGTACTACAGTACATATATTTTGTACTTGTACTTTACTTGAGTCTTTTTCTTTTCATGCCACTTTCTACTTCTACTCTGCTACATTTCAGAGAGAAATATTGTACTTTTTACTCTACTACATTCATCTGACAGTTATGGTTACTTCACAAATAAAGATTTTTGCTCACAAAACACATATATATATATATATATATATATATATATAATTTAAAATACAATGCCTTTATTGCCTACAAGTCCAGCTGAAATGATTAGACCATTAAACACACAACTGTTTGGATCCTTTACACTTTCTACAATGGGAGGAGAGTTCTTCACTTTTAATACTTTAAGTACATTTTTTTCTTATGATACTTACACACTTTTAACATAGTAACATTTTCAATGCAGGACTTTTACTTCTAACAGAGTATTTTTACAGTGCGGTGTTAGTATTTTTACTGAAGTAAAGGATCTAAATACTTCTTCCACCGCTGGTTGTGAGAGCAGTGCTCCTTAAGTTTCTATTTCTGCTTTAAAATCTGATTTAAATGGTTCAAACAAAGTGTGTAGTTAATAATTAAAAATGTGTTGAATTATATGCATTTCTACTCACCTAATAACTGCGCTTACCTTCTTTTCTTTCTTTTTTTTTAGACTGAAGAATTCCAACCAGCTGGAGACTTCCCTTCAGAATGGAAAAACGTTACTGTCCACCTATGAGAACAAGCTGGCCAGGGAGGAGGTTGCTCCAGCTGACATCACTTCACTGGAGAAAACACAGCGGGAACTGGCAGTAAGAAAGCTCTTTTATCCTTTGGCACACATTACAATGGTATCCCACTCTGACTGAAAAAAAGGGCATACTGGTAAATGGGACATTAAAAATACACCATGGAGTTTTTGATCACTAGTAGTGCTATGGAGCACGGAATTAATCAGCAGATCCCCATTTTGTTTGTATCGCGGACACGAGGACACACATGCATGCACGTGAGGACGGCCCCATACACATTCCTGCAGAAGGTTTCGTGCTGTTACAATGAACATTTGTTGGCAGTAACAGGCCAAGAAACTTAGCAATGTGCCAACAAAAGGCAAGGAAGGAAGAAAATTCCAAAAAATCAGCTTTAAAAAACGTTTTATGTGGAAGATTTTCATTAGGGACAAACACTGAATGTAAACTCTGTTTCTGTCTAACACGTTTATCCAACTATGTCCCTCCTATGAAGAAAGCCTCCCCAAACTTATTTTGTCATTGACTTGTCCGCATTATTTTTTCCTGAAGAACATATAACTGTGTACATTTAGTTAATCTGCCTTGCTTCCTTGGTAGGATATTGCATCAGACCTGAGGTCCAAGAGGCCAGTTATCGCTGACACGGAGCAGAACCTGCGTTTGGCCAAAAGCAGCTGTGACACCATGGCCACCAAATTCCAAGAGCACTGCCCCGACATCGAGAGGCAAGAGGCAGACGTCCAGAAGCTCAACAAGCGTTACAACAACCTCACCAGGCAGACCGACACCAGGTGAGAGGGTCTGCAAAAAGGAGGGGAAGTTCACTAATATTCAAGATTCAAGAGGTTTATTGTCATACAGTATGCACAGTAAAGACAACTTACACCATGCAATGAAAAGCTTTCTTTGACAGTCTTCCTTATGGCCCTGAAACACCAATCCGATAATCGGCCATCGGACAGTCTGGCGAGGTCAGCGACTCAAGTCTGTTCGGTGTGTTCCGTGCCGTCGTCCGTCGGAGGAGCTATCAGCCTTCATTTTGGCCGACCTGACTTGCTGGGTCGGAGGGCGGGCAGTCGGACTCACTCTGATTGGTGGAGTGCTAACCCGGAAATAACGAGCGGGATGAGTGACGAACGCCTCTCAAAATCTGACGAAAATCTTTTAAACTGACCTTTGTCGATCTGAAATGAAGACAGATTCAGCAGCTGTATGGCCTATTTCTCGCTTAAAATTTTTTCAGAAACACGTTTCAGTGAACTATTTTCGTAAAATACGAGATCGTGTTTCGAACAAGCTGCCATTACTATTGGCTATAGAAGCCAAACCCACGTGACACGTTGTCATTTCCGGTTTTCATTTTTTTGTATTACGTCTCGCGCACGCGCGGAACGTACACTCAAGTCGGCGTCGCTTCGTTGTGTTCTGAGGCACTTTTTGGACCTCGGGGAGCCGACTGATCAGTTCGACTGCCTTTTCTGCCGACGGTCAGCCGTCGGGTTAGTGTGTCAGGGGCTTAACACAACGAAGAAAAAAGTAAGGTTAGGGTTAGGTCTGTGCATCGATAATCATTGGAAGAAATTCTGAGCATCACATCACAAAAACACATATATAAACTATACATTCGATCTGTATAATGATTTCTTTTGCTGTGTGTTGCAGGTCTCAAAGCTTGCAGAGAGCCAAGATAGCGTACAAAAATTACCAAAATGATTATGACAATCTGAACAGCTGGTTGTCTCGTGTCCCAAACTACGAGCCCCGTGAAACGGATGACATAAGACAAGTGGAGACCAAGCTGAAGAATCAGAGGGTGAGAGTGACGAGCAACGGGGCCATTCATACACATACTGTATATGCATATTACCTGGCGAGGAGAACTGTTCTCCTGTCAGTGGTGCTGTAGAAAAAACTTACACTTACAACAACTTCTCTGTTTTCTGCAGAACTTGCTCTCTGATATTGCAAGAAAGGAGTCTGACTTAAACAACGTGTCCAAAAATGCCCAGCTTTACCAACAAGCTGTCAAAGTAAGACATTCTGCATTGACTTTCACCACCACATCCCTAGCTTTAATTCGCAGAAACACAATAAGGTGAAGGTTTGATTGATGGTTAACTGATTCTTCTTTGCAGGACTACGAGAATGAAACGGAGAAGTTTAGATCTATCCTTGACCTCGAGGATGGACTTGTACCTCAGACATACAAGAGGAACAGACTGGAATCCCCTGCACTGACAGTCAAGGCAGAGGTAAGATAAGATAAGCCTTTACTGTCTCCAGTAGGAGAAATTCATCTTAGCTACTCGAGAGAAGAAAGAAAATGGCCATGCATCCCACATGAACACAAAAAAACATACAACATGCATGAAACATAAGCATACATTATCTCATCCAAATGCGTTCAATAAACATTCGATCGACCTCACACAAGACCCCCTTACCTTGCCCCACACTCACAGAAGAAAGAGGTGAGGCACAGCAGCCAAGCTTAAAGGTGCTGTAGGTAGGATTGGGAAGATCCAGGATTTAGCCAAAAAATTTGAACATCGACAACTTCTCAGTCCCTCTCCCCTTTCTGCTAAAGCCCAAAACGATCTCCTAAGCCCCTCCCCCCACAAGGGAGAATGCATGAGCAGTGATTGACACGGAGTTAGACACTGATTGGTGCATCTGAACAGGGAGCTGTGGATTTTTGCAAATCGTACTACAGGCTGTAGGTGGAGCCAGAGGAGCTGGATTTTCTTTTTTAAATGACCTGCTTCATGTAGTTCTACTCGAACATAGGGTCAGTTTCAGCAAAAATTACCGAAAGTTAGTTTTATAAGTCTTACCTAGTCCACCTTTCATGACAAGTCACTGTCAATTCAGTCAGAACACCTTTTGTAGGTGACTTTAGTGAAATGAGCAAGAACTTTAAAGTAAACAGCAAAAAAAAATAAATGAAGTAATTTCCCTTGCGGGAGAAAAAAAAAAAAAAAGACATACAACCTGTCCCTGTCTACTTCATCCGTGCCTTCCATAACCTCTCCCTCCGAATGAGGCTCAGGAATGTGCACGTGCCTAAGTTATAAGTAAAACTGTGCTGTCTGTTTCTCCGCATAGATTAGCCGCTGAATCCACTAACACACATTTAATGGGGTACTTTAAATGTAGCATTGCACTTCAAAAATGTTGTGTATTGTTTGTGAGAGATATATTAAAAAGGAATAATGAAAGCTTTATAGTAGTGTAATTCATGCCACAGGAAAAATAAACTGGCCTTTTAAAAAAAAAAGTTTATTCAAGTCTGGGGGTTCAGTGGGTTTCCTGTCACCTCCTCTGTGTACATAATTGCTTTTATCTGCAGTTTTGTATTGATAGGCAAGAGGTGCTCCCACTTGCTCCGTAATCTGTAAAAGCCACACATTTTTATTTTATAAGGCAAAAAACAGACATGTTCATGTTTACTCAAAAGGCTGAGCTACTGGGAATAGATATAATCAATATTTTCCTCAACCACTATTTTTCACATCATCAAACTGGATGTAGCAACTGAGGTAATAACTCAGTGTTGTCCAGCCCGGGGCTAGGGACCCCATAGGGATCGAAGAATAAATCTGAGGGTTCACAAAAGGATTAACAGAGCTGAAGATGAAAGTATATTGCTACACAAAGTCTATTTAATTTTCCAGACTTTTCTTTCATCTTTTGCTTTTTTTTACGAATCACCGGATAGTTTTCCCCTCTTCATTCTTCTAAAAACGACGCAATTGCAAGAATTTTTACATGATGAATTTAAAGGGTCATGAGCCAAAAAGGTTGTGAACCACTGAAGTGACTTAAGGATTTACGTTATGTGCTTTTCATATCATGTTATTTCACTGTTTACAGGAATCTGCTATTGAGGCTAAGTTTACTGAGGTGAATGCTGTCAACAAGCAAAAGCTTCAGAACCTGGAGTTCGCCCAAAGTCTCCTCAACCAGGTGAAATATTTGACATGATGATAACAAAAATGACTAATAATAATAAGATTAGAAACAACAACAAATAATAATGATGTTCTCTCTATAGCAACCTGAGGTCACTATGATCCAGTCTAAAAATGTCCAGTCAGTCCATGCTGCTGCCCCAGGAGAAGAGCCTTGGAGAATCAAGAAGCAGCTGGAAGATGAGATCCAGAGGAGGGAGCAGATAGAGAGAGAAATTAAGACTATCCAGACGGACATCTACGTCCTTGAAGGACAGAAGCCCCAGGACACAATTGTCAAGAAGGAGCTGATCAAAAAGGTTGCTGACCCCCAGCTGGATGAGGAAGTCCATAAGGTCCAGCAGAAACTCTCAGAGGAGCGCCGCTCTACCCTTGTCCTGGAGAATGATCTTGAGGTACTAAAGTTGAAGCTGCGTGGCTTTGAGACAGAGATGAAAGAAGGGGCACAGCAATACACAGTCAAGGAGGTCCTACGCATAGAAAGAGATCGTGGTCAGGAGGAGGAGATGCGCAAGCTTAGAGAGGAATTAGATGAGCTAAGAAGGCACAAGTTGATGAAAGACAATGAGCTGATTCAGATACAGAAGCAGGTGACACTCCTAGCTGAGGAGAAGAACAAGGAACAGGAGGTGATCACGGAAGAGGAGGTGATCAAAGTCCAGAATGATCCCCAACTTGAAACAGAGTACAGGGTGCTCCTTGACAGGAAGCAGAAGGCAGTGGACGGGAGGAAGCAGCTGGAGGACGAACTGCAATTTCTTCAGGAGAAG
The DNA here is from genome assembly GCF_008315115.2 of Sander lucioperca. Taxonomy (NCBI): domain Eukaryota; kingdom Metazoa; phylum Chordata; class Actinopteri; order Perciformes; family Percidae; genus Sander; species Sander lucioperca. The sequence goes on from NC_050174.1 coordinate 22,907,008, forward strand.
CTCCGAAGGATGGAGAAGGAGAAGGCAATGGCAGAGGAGAAGATTTCCATCAAAGAGGTGCTGAAAGTCGAGAAAGATGTTGCCTTTGAAAGGGAGGTAGAAAACCTCAGAAGGCAGTACGAAGACGAGAAGACCAAACGAAGATCATTACAGCGAGAAAAGGCTGACCTCCAGAGGAAAATTACCAGCCTAGAGGAAGAGAAGTCCAAGGTTGTCATTCAGGAGAAGGTGCGGGAGATCGTCCGCCCTGACCCCAAGGCTGAGAATGAGGTGGCCAATCTCCGGCTGGAACTTGTAGAGCAACAGAGGCGCTTTAGAGATGCAGAGCTCCAGCTTAGATCCCTGCAGGAGGAACATACCATGCTGAAGAACAGAGGACCTCAAGTGGAGATCAAAGAGATCATCAAAGAAGTCATCAAATACAAGACAGATCCACAAACAGAAAGAGAACTGGAGAGACTTCGCAATGAAATCGTAGATAAAACCCACCAGACTGAGAAATCTGAGATGGAAATCCACCAGCTTCGTGATGAAATTCAAAGATGGAAGGACACCAAACCCCAAGTGCAGACTAAAGAGGTGGTCAATGAAGTGCTTCAGTACAGAGAAGACCCCAGGACTAAGGAGGAAATTGAGAGTCTCAAAAGGAAACTGGCTGACGAACAGAAGAAACGCCTTGACCTTGAGAGTGAACGGTCAACCCACGAAGAGAAGATCCGATTAAGGAAAATGGATCTGTCTCAGATCCGCGAGAAGGTTGTTCAGCAAGAAGTGGTCAAGGTGGAACAAGATCCTCTCCTCAGATCAGAGTGCGACAGCTTCATGCAAAACATCAGCAGTGAGCAGAAACAAAAGGAGAGCCTGAAATTGGAACTCTCCCAACTGCAGAGACAAAAGGCTGACCTGGATCTGCAACTGGAAGAACTGGAGCGTGAGCGCCGGGCGAGGCGCGATGCAGAATTGGAGATCCAAAGGCTTCGGGTCAGACTGAATGAGCTGGAGATTCGCGACAAAGAGAACCGTGAGAAGGTGACTGTCAAACAGAAGGTAGTCCTGCAGCAGGATCCCCAGCAGGAGAAGGAACACTCCCTCCTCAGACTACAGCTTGATGAAGAGAAGCACAAACGCACTCTGCTCGAGAAAGAGTTGAATATTCTCATCCAGCAGCAGATCACCCTGGAGAAAATAGATGTGAAGGAAAGAGTTGTCCGCACTGAGAAAGTCCAAGTTGAAAGGGACCCAGAGGCTGAGATTGAGATTGAGAACCTAAGAATGACTCTTGAAGAGGAGAAAAGGAGAAGGAGAGAGCTTGACCAGGAGATCGCCACCCTCACTTCCAGGTTTTCTGACTTGGAGTTCTCAAACACAAAATCTTCTAAAGAACTGGACTACATCCGTGATGAAAGTAGCCGTCTGCAACAAGAAAACCAAAGGCTGCAGAATGAGATTCGCAAGCTTCGGTCCGAGATCGAGATCACCAGCAAAGAGACTCGGCTTATCACTGAGTCCGCACCAAGGGAAGATGGAAAGAACCTGGAGTTGAGGCTTGATTCACTGCAGAGGGAACTCTCAGAGCTCAGAGGCATAACCACCCAGAAGGATGAGGAGATTGAGAGGCTTCAGAAGAACCTGGTGGCAGTGAGAATGAAGAAGGAACAGCGGGAGAGCCATCTCCGTCGGTCTATTGTGGTCATCGACCCAGATTCAGGCAAAGAGATGCGACCCGAGGAGGCCTACAAACTAGGGCTGATTGACTGGAAGATGTTCGTCAACCTGCAGAGCCAGGAGTGTGACTGGGAGGAGATCACGGTCAAGGGCCCCAAAGGAGAATCCTCGGTTCTTCATGACAGAAAATCAGGCAAAAAGTTCTCCATCGATGATGCGTTGCGTCTTGGGCACATTACAGATCGCCAGCTTCAGCAGTACATAAACAAAGAAATTTCCATTCAGGAGTTTGGTGTTATGGTGTCGGGCAAGAAGTGAATGCAATCACGCTAATAAAGCGCATTTAGGATTTGTTTCTAGAAGATTTTTTTTTCTGTTTCATCTCTGTTGTTTAACAATCTGCTTGTGTTTTATTGTACTTCCATTCTGACTTTAATATGGTGACTTGGCATTACTTTATCCATGATTCTTAAATGCACTATGTATTTATTTGCTCATGCATATTCAATTCTTTGGTACTGGCATAAATATATGGATTGATATTACTACTATTGCAGCCAACTAATGAGCATTTTATGTGGTAGGACGAGTTTGCTCAGCTGAGCTCTAATTACTTGGGTTCTAGGGTAGAGAACATACAGTATCTTTGCATATCTTTATTGGATATTGACATTGAAATTCACATGGATACTAAATGTTTATTTCATTTATTTGTGGGGTTTTTTTTTTACCAGGTTTACTATAACTGATGTGTGCACTCTAAACTTCAATAAAAGTCAAATCAAACTTGAAAAATTGTATGGATTTTTTTGTGTGTGCTCTTTTTATGTATATATTTTCATGGTATTACTGAGGAAAATTAACATTTAATTCTGGAGATTTATGTTGACGATGGGCATCCGATGCAAAGCATTGAATATCTTAAAAAGAACACTGATGAAATCAGAACAGCTTTAAGACTTTGTGATGACCCTGCACCTATAGAGCTACTGTAGTCTCACTATTTGCAGGAAATGCTAATAATAGTAATAAGAGACTTTATTTATACAGCGTTTTTTTTAAAACAACATTCCAAAGTGCTAATGGGAAATGTAAAAAATTAGCCATAACAGGCATGTTATCCTAGTAGACTTTATTATAATTGCAACGTCCTGCTGTTTGATTCCAGCCAGAGAGCCTTGGTTGTTTGTCATTTACCCTCACTTCTCTATTCTGACTTATTGTCACCTCTCTACTGAAAAGCCCAAAAAACAAGGGAAAGAAAATGGCCGAAACAAGATTACAACATGTGTACTGTATATGTTTAATATGTTTGTTTGTTTATTTGTTTATGTAGCCTATGCACCATTCACCAAGGCAAATTCCACATAAGTGTAACTTATTGTGGCAATTAACATTTTTCTGATTCTGATGTTAGAGGTTCTTTTCTTACATATTAATATACTGTCTTTGTATTATCACATCAAGGCCTGAATGTGTTAGTGTTGTGACTTATTAAACCTGCCACTCAAAAAAAAATAAATAAATAAATAAAAAATAAAAGAGATCAGGGGATCCATAGAGATTCCACTAAGCAAAGATACAGTCAAAACATTCATCAGGACATATGCACAAACGACATGGCAGGAGTATTAGGACATTAGTGAAAACAGGAAGGCATCTTTGCAATATACAAAGACATGTTGGTGATGGGAGGAAGGTGGGCTTTCAACATAGTATAGGGAAGAAAATAGCATTACTTGTCTCAGAATTGGCCATACGGGTCTTAATTATTCATTACATAAAATAGGGAAAAAAAATGTAACTGGAAAATGCACATACTGTAACCAGCCAACATGATGAACACATACTAATTCATTGCAAGAAATACTATACCCAGAGAGAGCACCTTTTTCAGACACTTCGTAAGGCAAACCACCACATGTTTTCACTGTCAGGGCTTTTGGGGAAAACAGCAGGCAAGGTATATAATATCACAATATTATTAAAGTGCCCATATTATGAAGAAATCACTTTTTCTGGGATTTGGGGTGTTATGTTGTGTCTCTGGTGCTTCCACACACATACAAACTTTGAAAAAAATCCACCCATGCTGTTTAGAGTGAGATACGGTTTCTGAATGTGTCCTGCCTTCAGTCTCTGGGTGAGCTGTTCAAAATCGGCACGGCTTGTGACGTCACGAAACGAGCAGGCTAACCGCAACCATTAGCTCGTAGCGTTAGCATGCTAACGCTATGGCTAACGCTAGCATGCTAACGCTAGCATGCTACCTCGTTCTCAATAGCAAAGCACTGCTACAACACACACAAGTTCACCATAATCTACAAAAGAACTACTTACATGTGCGCCCTCATTTAGAAGTCTCCCAGCTAGTCCTGCCTTGTAACTGACCAAAGTTGTAGAAACAGCCTTTCTTTTACTGTCTATGGAGCTAGCTAGCTGACATGATCTACATCTGAGCTACTGGGCATGTGCAGTGCAATCAAAGATAGTACAGAAGAAGAAGAAGAAAAGAGGTCTCACTCTGTAGCTAAAACAGAGACCAGGTGAAAAGAGGATCTGCAGCAGTGAGATAGAGCACTGCAGTACAACACAAATATGGTGTTTTTTGAAAATTAAACCATGTAAACCTATTCTGGTACAACCTTAAAATACAATTATGAACCTGAAAATGAGCATAATATGGCTGCTTTAAGTTTCTCAGAGAAATTGATTTTTTGTTTTGTTTTTTTAAATCTCTCGTTCACACTCCAGTCCAGTCGGTGGCGGTAATGCACCTTTAAGTTGGTTTGCCAACAGCCAATAAACCATAAAGAGGAAGAAGAAGAGCATCTTAAAGACAACAAGGCTCTGAGGCTACCGAAATGGAAATGGGTCCTATTTTAAATTAAAGCTCGTTAAATATTGAGTTCAAATATAATATGGACCACATAATATAACTATAAAAACTCATTCATTTGTGAGCGCATGTAGAATTACCACAGCAAATGTTTTTTTTTTTTTTTTTGGTTTAAAGTTATACTAATTTCCTTCTCTTTTGAAGTTCAGTTCTTGAAATATCTTCTCTGTTTACATATATTTTATGTTCAGGCTTGTTAGAAACTAGTTTTCAACGTAAATAAAATAAACACAGCAGCGGATGTTGCACAGAGAGGAAGGGCTTGCCCTCGCACGTGATCAGTGGGTGTGTGTTGTAGTTGTTCTCCCCTCATTCAGTGCGACGTTTTATTAAAGTTGTAAGATGGCGACGGTGCATCTGAGGATCGGGGATCTAGTGTGGTGAGATAACCTTTAAACATTGTCCAACTCCTCTGCTTCTGCTAAATGGTCTTGCATTTCATAACGTAGTGTTAATTGAGGTAGTGTGACGTTAATGTTTCGTGTCGGCGTTATCCAGAAGTAATTAATGGAAGTGTTCGCTTCCTATTTTAGTTGATGGTCAACCCAAACAAATTGCTAGCCAAGCTGACTCAGCCAGCAGCCGTCGTTAGCAGATAGCTAGCGGACAAGCTTCAGAAAAGGTTTAGACCGTAACGAAGTACTTTTTCCCAGATACAAACCAGTCTGTTATCATTTTAATTCGTGCGCAGAGGGGGTTATATGTAAAGCTTCGCCAAATACCTTTTTTATTTTTAATGTTGTTGAAATGTTGTGGTCTGTGAAAAGCTTTGCTACCACCGTAGCTTAAGCGGATATCTAACGTTAGCTAACTTTAACTGTAAACTGTAGGGAACGTTAGCTTCACGTTTGCTCGTCTTCCGTGTTAACTGTTGAACTTATTTCTCCCAAGACAACTTTGGTTTATCAAAATAGATGTATTCGTTCTCTCCTTAGTCTGAATGTGGGTCAGTTTAACCCAGATAACGTTAGTTGACTTAGCGTTAACGCTACTCGTGTCGACAATAACGTGAAACTGTTGGTCTCATGTTGGCTTGTCGCACCAGTTTGTGTTTTTAATGGTGGTATTATCAGCATTGCATACACAAGAAACTGGACTGGGGCTAACGTTAGTTGCCTTGTATATTGGCAGCACCCATGACGCAATATTAATGTTGTGGCACATTGTTTCTTAACCCTCTATTAAATCGACAAATAACGTTACTCCAGCAATTCAGACAGCGACTAACGTTAGGCAATTTGTTTTCTCCCGTTACGTCTTTAAGGGCGTTATCACATCTAGTCCCTTTTGAAACGAACCAAACTCTAGTGGACCAACTTTTTTGTCCACACTGTAGTTCCTCTGGAGATGGACTGCTTTGGATTATGGGCAGTGGCACATTTTGGAAATCCTGGCTGGCCCATCTGATAGTCATACAACAAAATGTGATGATGCAATCCGAACATACCATAGATATAAATTATATTATATTAAACCATACTGGTACAACCAATACACTGTGCATGAGTGAGAGAGGACACGCTGCCATTGCTGTAACCTGTGGACTACCAATACCAAAGTGATGAGTGTGTTGTAATGTGTATTTACTAGCAAGAAAGACGTGCATCAGGTCTAAATGTATCTCTTCTTTCAGGGGGAAGCTTGGTCGTTACCCGCCATGGCCAGGGAAGGTAAGGAGTGCAAACATGCCAATTGCTGGTTTGAGGCAAAATAGATTCAAACAGTTGCATAGCAAATGTAATGCTACTTTTGGACTACTAATTGTTATTTACATTTCAGGTAGTAAGCCCTCCCAAGGACTTGAAAAAGCCCAGGGGCAAAAAATGCCACTTTGTGAAATTCTTTGGAACTGAAGACCAGTAAGTATGCATTATGAAAGGTACCTGTTCTGTGACTGACTGTCCTTGCGTTTCCTTCTCCATCAAATGTGTAAGAGCCGTGTTTGTGTGTACCTGTCCAGTGCCTGGATCAAAGTAGAACAGCTGAAGCCCTACCATGCCCACAAAGAGGAGATGATTAAGATAAACAAAGGAAAACGCTTCCAACAGGCAGTCGATGCAGTGGAAGACTTCCTAAAGAAAGCAAAGGGTAAAGAACAGGTGAGAGCGTCTATAACGCACAATCCAGCATTTGAGATGTACCTAGCACTTCTAGATGGTTTGTGTTTTTCCCTCTTCCAAAAAATGGAGATGCGTCGATGGGCTTGCCGCAATAGTCTCTCTGGTATTTCAAAGTGTTCGACATATGCCGATTACATTATTTGCCCAGCGCCCCCACCGACCATTTCATTTATTTTCATGTCTAATTTTTTGCAAAATACTAAGCATGTTATCAATACTTAGTCTGACCATGGACGCTCTAATTATGAACTCAGAAATGTCTGCTCCGTACACCAGCAGAGTCGCAGCACAGAGTAGCAGGAGTCATGCAGTAAGAAGGTGATGCCAGAGGATTTTGTGTCAAAGCAAAAGCCTATTTTTATTTTGCCTATTTGCTAAAAGGGAACCTGATGACGTTAATGAGGCGACCTGTAAACTCTGGCGGCCGCCTCGCAGCCGGAACATGGGGCAGCTGCGCCACAGACCAACCGGCTCCATAGCGGAAGCTCGTCCGGAAAGATGTAAAAGTCAGCACTCTGCAGATATTGTAAAAATGTCCAGTTACACCAGTGTTAACACAAGTTTATTAACCAGTGGGGGGGGGGAAGAAATTGTCCTTGTGTCGATATTTATCACATTTTTTTGTTAGTCAAATTTACACACGTGCCGCCTGATTTTACGGCACGCACATAGCAGCATAGGCGGCAAAGTCACACAGGCGCACAACATCGCACACGTGCACAACATGCACGTCGTGCACACAGTGGCAGCTGCAGCACACAGTACCGCCACGTTCGCACACACTGTGTCATTGGTGTGTCAAATCTTCATTGTGAGTCAATAAGACGTACATTTTTAACACACGCAAGTCCAAAATAAGCTCTGGAGGAACACCTTAAAAAACATTTAGAACAACGTACTTAATCAGACACTAAACTGGCTATTGTAGCAGCCACACACACAGTGTTGCCAACATGGCGACTTTCTAGCTAGGTTTAGCGACTTTTCAGACCCGATTAGTGACTTAATTTAAAAAAGAAAAGAAAAAGACCAATCAAGGAAAAGGGGAGAAAAAAAATAGTCCAATATATTGATTAATTCCCATGCATGCTGCTCAGAGTAATCGCAGTGCCTGGCTCGTCTGCTGGGACACTCTGTCTGTCCAGTCAGTAGGTGTTGGGCTGGCAGGACTCCTTCCTGAAATGCTCCTGGGTGTCGCGTCTAGTCTCGGCAAATGTTTATTCAGGTGGACGCGTGGTCTCTGTTGAGGCCATCTGCCCACCAGTATGAGTGCATTCAACCTCTTTTGGTGATCTGGTCTCCCTTTTTGCTCGGTGTACATGTAACCTGCTTATTTCAGACGCATCCTACATTTAAGACCGCTGAGAACTGTGTTGACGTGCAAAAAAAAAAAAAAAAATAGTAGCACAAAATGATAATCTTGTGTTTTTAACAGAACTTAGATGGCAAAGGAGACTCTAAAGGAAAGAAGACACCCAATAAGCCGCTGAAAATACTGGAGGAGGATGATGAGGATCTCAGTGCCCTGAAGGACCCCTCCGAGAAGGTCAGTGGGACACTGACAAGTTAAAACATTGTCCTGTTAAATAGTTTTACTCAAAATGTAAGCTGTTTAGAAAAGACAAAACACAGCGAAATGGGGACCAGAAAAAGTGAAGAAAGAGTTGGAGGCATTACAAACGATTAATTTGTCATGAACCCCCTCCTTCCCTTCTTTGTGCATTGAGCCATGCACATATCTTTTCATTGTCTGTAGGGAATGTCAACTTGAGAATGAGATCTTTGATTCAGTTCACCTTCAAAAACCTGGCATTCGCTCTTCTGGCTAAAGAAATCTGATGAAATTGTCCGCATTAAACCTGTACTTTAATTACAAAGTAATTACAATTTAAAAGTGATAACTCCCCTGCTAAATTAAAGCATTAGTGCGTAACCTTTTGATATTAATGAACGTCCGTTCCATTCAAGCCATTGCCAAATGAGTTGCTACAAAGCTAATTAAGACTATCAGCTCCACACAACTCTCTGTATTTCTCAGTATGGCTATGTTCAGAAGATTGTGGCGTCCGGCGACTTTCACGCGCAGAAGCTCGAGTGAAGATGATTACCTCGGTCACGGAAGGCTTGTATCATGTGGACGCGCCGACAGTGTTGTTGTCATTACTTAGAATTCCTCATGGGGGAGACAGAAACTACGCACTATAGCTGTAAAGTATTGCGGTATCATAACGGCCATGACAGGTTAAAACTTTCACTTGCTGAATCTAATATGCAAAGTGAAGACTGTGGCTTACACTGTGGATAATAGTCTGGTAGATACCGGGCGCCAATATGGCACATTCGCACCGAACTTTAACATGCGGTGTTAACGTGAACAGAAAATTGCGTTGCCTGTATCTTTTCACGGCAAGCGCGCGCGCGTGTGGAAAGCGATCGCGCAACAGCTGTAATGTTGTGTTGCACACAAACGTAGCGGTTAAACTGTACTGAGACAACCAAATAAAAAATATTGACTTCTTTTGAATTAAGATTTTCCAGTTTTGTAAGTTTTCATTTGTTTTATATATTTTAAAAGAAATTGCCAAAGGGGGCAACCAGAGACCACGAAACGGTTCGGCAATAGACTCAATCTGGTTGCCAAGGGCAACCTTTACTGTCGAGCAACGTGTGGGCAGCGTGTGTATGTGAGATAGTCTGGCGGGGGTTGTTACGGAGAGGGAGGCTCTCCCGTGTGTGTGTGTGTTTAGAAAAATACCATGTGCTGCAGACAGTGAAGCGCATGCTTTTCCATGGGTAGTGAAGCTACTGTCAGTGTTTTGTGTTCGCCGCAAAGAAGCGGTCAAGTACCTTTTAATGCAACGCAATTGAATTTAAAGCTATTTGAGTTAGCCTGAAGAAACCAGAGGCTCTCCCGGCTACGGTTCGGGGCCGCGAAGCTGGAAACGTAACGCTAATGGTGCGTGGGCTCTGCATGCACAGCGAACCACCAATCGCAATCAATTTATCAAGCAACTAAAGCAGGCCCGACTACCGTTGGTCGTCCACCCCAACCTGAAAATGAGCGAGGAACGGGAGGGGAGCAGCATCTGGGAGCCCCTGGGTTTTTGGGGAAGCAACGTGCATGCTTCATTGACGTTAGCCTGGATCGATAGTATTATATGAATACAGCGGTGTTACGCTAGTCAACCAGTGTATTTAACTACCTAATTTCCCCCTTCCAAAATCACTTCGGAAGAGTAGTATGTCCCTGGTCCCCTCTAGGGGTTTGCATCGTTGTCACCTTTTTCACCCCCTATGTTCGATGTCTGGTTTCACGTAACCCAGCTGTCATTAAGTCCGTCAATTAACTTCACTTCACCGGTTCGGTTCACCCGAATAACAATAAACATGTTATCTCTCTTACCTCTAGTGGTAGCTATAAATGCAGATCAGTTTGGCTGTTATTTGTCCAGGTTTTGAGATAACCTCTCCGTCTGAGATCTCACTCTCCATCCAAATACGGCGGAGGTGAAGGAAATTTGATCTGGTCGTCCTCAACACTGTCGGTCCATACAGTATATGACAGAAAAACATCCCCCCCCACTACGGCAGACCTGGACCTCTACAAATTTACCCTTTTTTTTTTTTTTGATTTAGAAGGTCAATATGTGTCTCTCTCCTCCTCAAGGACTTAACTGACTCTGACCCCGAGCCGTCCACTATTGAGAGGCTGGGGGCTGGACCTGGCTCAGGATTCAAGTGGGAAAGCAGTGTAGGTGAACCCCCCCCCTTTCCAACAAGCCTGCCTTGCTGTTCTTCTACCTGACTTCAAGCTTTGGCTTTATTCACGAGCAACTGCAGACCTTTCCCTTCTGACCTGTTTCTTACACACACACACACACACACACACACACACACACACACACACACACACACACACACACACACGTGCAAAAGGACACAGTATTTTTGTAAGTAGTGTGTCAGTTAGTAGAGAGCTCTCACTACTAGCTGCTGCTACCCTCAGACTTTTTCAGGGTCTGCTGATTTATAAACCGAATCGGCCCATTTCCTGGTTTCAGGTGTCATCCTCTGCATTTCCTCTTCAACACTGCAACATATCGATTTCAACATTTGCCTGTTGGAAATGTAATCGTCTTTTGCTGTTTTTGTTTTCAGGCCAAATCAGTGTAGGACTGAAATGTACCGGATAGAGGGACTTACCGTTAACTGTCACCTATTAGGCCAGTCGTCCAATACGTCATAAAAAGCATGTGCGTTTCAGGCTGTTTTTCACCTGGTTTTAAAATCCGTCCAGAGTGATCGGATCACAAGTGGACAGCTCTATGTACGTTAGTTGACACCTGGTGTTAGAATGTGTCTTCCCCACTCTATGTGCCAATAAACGGTGCATTATCGCCATTTGCATATAGGCTAGTTGAGTTTATGTGTGTATAAATGTCAGTTGTCCGTCTCACATAAATCCTACATTAGAAACGTGCAGTGACGAATGGAAAAAGCGCTGCCTACAGCTCGTCTGTGTGCAGAGGGATGTAACTTTTCTCTGCGTGACAGCTTTGTGTTTATAACATGTATCCTACATTTTCTGAAAGAGAGAGAGACATTTTCAATAGTCTCCGTATGTTCAGCTCTCACCGCGTTCGTAGCTTCTAACTGGATCTCTGATCATACTAAAAGCTTTTAAACAACAAAATAACCGGGGACTATTATTGTGAAGAATGTATAGGAAAGTAAACTAAAAATGAAGTTATTAATTTTCCCCGGAGACCTCCGTGCTGCTGACAGTGGGGCACAGACCTCCAGACAGCCGCAGATTTAAGAGCCGGCAGCGCCGGAACAAAAGCACCGACGCATCACCGACAATATGATAACAGCCAAAACGTATGACTCACTCTTAAGTGGTTTATGTAACATGAGAAATACTTTACACCCTGCTGTAAGAACGTGGTCTTATGCAGACCGGACCACGTCCGAATGTGGATTCTAGTGATCGGATCTCAGTGGGTCCTGGGAGCGTTCACACCTGTACTTTTTAGAGTTGACCGCGGCCTCGGATCACTCGGGGTGGATTTAAAAACCTGGTGGAAACGGGGTTTTTGTGTCAGTGGTGAAACTGTTATTGGCGCACCTCTAGTTCTTTTGAATAGCAAACTCTTCCTTTTGTCCTGTGTTGCTGCGAGTATTCTAAAAGTCAAACAATGTGGCTAACACGCCGTTGTGTTGTTTAACCTAAATGGTTTGTGCAGCAGTTGAACATATGCAGGGTTCTCACGGGTTATAGAGTTTTAAGAGCATTAACCAAATTTCTCTGGGAAACTCGGAACATTCAGGAATTTTGATTAGGCTTTCATTGTTAACTCTCCAGGGCAAAATCGACTTTTTTTAGGCCATGGATTGAATCACTCCCAAATTTCTTACCGGCATCCATGGCAGTATGTACAAGGACCATGAGAGGCCCTGTGTGAGCATGGTGTGTTGTAGACTAGATGGTTTCTGCACTCTATATTCTGCCTGGTCAGTACATATAGTGTGTAAAGAGACCACTTACAATGAACTCTTCTTCCGTTGCAGCCTGTGAAAGACGACCCACATTTCCATCACTTCTTACTCAGCCAGTCTGAGAAGGTAAGAGGAAGCCTTCTCTCTTTTTTTTTCTCTCTGGTGTGGTTATAGTTTTGGGTTTCATATTGTCTGATCTTGTTTTGAAGCCCAGTCTGAGACTCGAGTATTGAGTTCTCCTCTGAACGCGTCCGCTTGGCTTTGATTTGATCAACAGTGATAAAAAGATTTTCACCCCTCTCTGGACACACCCAAGCTGAGTTTCCCAGCAGCAGTGTTTCCCTTTTGTGTTCCAAAATCTTAATTTTGGCCAAATTAGATTTTTAATTTTCACTGTAAATGCATAACGGTTCCAATATGGGTTTCATTAACAACTAGTTATCGGTATCGGCCTTGAAAAAAACCGTATCAGTCGATCCCTGGTAGTAGGCTTGATTTCTTTTCTTTTTTTTTCTCCAATTCATTTATTGAAAGCATTTGACATCGACATGTTGTAATTACGTTAAGGCATGTTCAAGGAGTTCCGATAGAGCCTGCATCAGGGCCATATTTAGTTCAATGTGTTTATATGTCACTATTTTTGGTAGCCTACTGTACCAGTATGGCCAGTATGTACTTTATTTTCTTTATTCATTGAAGCCTCTGTGTTTACAGGCTTGTGGTGATGCGCAATGTGCTATAGGTGCCAAAAAAAAAATCTATGTTTGGTACTGCCAATTAGTTTTGTTTTGTCATGGTTCATGTGGGCAATTAACATTACACTTCGTGAGGAAAAAATCGCGGCAGAGAATCATGATATCAATTCTAAGCTTAAAAAAATCGTGATTCATGTTTTCCCCCGAATCGTGCAGGCCTAGCCTGGTGGAGAATATATTGGTCACCTCTGTCTGCTTTGTTTCCTCACTGCCCACAGCCAGCCTCATCAATGGAACCCATTAGCAAGCGCCTGAAGATCATTGAAGAGGTAAACTAACTAGTGAATTTTAGTAAGACTGACAAGTAGAGCTGCAACGATTAATCGTTTTATCGATTAGTTGTCAACTCTTAAATTAATCGCCAACTATTTTGATAATCGATTAGTCGGTTTGAGTCATTTTTTAAGACAAAAGTCAAAGTTCTCTGATCCCAGCCTCTTAAATGTGAATATTTTCTAGTTTCTTCTCTCCTCTGTGACAGTAAACTGAATATCTTTGAGTTGTGGACAAAGCAAGACATTTGAGGACGTCATCTTGGGCTTTTGGGAAACACTGATCCACATTTTTCACCATTTTCTGACATTTTATAGACCAATTGATTATTCGAGAAAAAAAATCAACAGATGAATCGACTATGAAAATAATCGTTAGTTACAGCCCTACTGACAAGTCAAAATGTTCTGAGTTTACTTTAATATAAATTTTAACTTCTACAGTTTTGATTGTAACCGTAGTGTTTTCCATAACAAAACGTCCGTGTTTTTGGTTTACTTAATGCATAGCAAAGCTAGGTAAGGTTTCATTCCCTTCAGTATGAAACTGACAGTGTTGGTTTTTGGGTTGTGCAGGACACGGGGTCGACCTCTATCCAAGCAGCCGACAGCACAGCCATCAATGGCAGCATCACACCCACAGACAAAAGGTATTTACACATCCTCACTGCAGCGTTGTCGAAATCACTCATTACGTTCAACCTAGGATAACCGTTATTGATTTTATTACAACAACAAGTGTTGGGTTTCTTGGGTTTTTAGCTGAGACCAATATGGATGCTAATTTGGCTTGCTCGTGTTTTTGTTCTTTTTGGACTCTGCCCTTCAGGATAGGGTTCCTGGGTCTGGGGCTGATGGGTAGCGGTATAGTTTCCAACCTGTTGAAAATGGGTCACGTTGTCACAGTGTGGAACCGCACAGCAGAAAAGGTACTGTAATGAGACACAGAGTCACTGTCACACAGGCAACTGCTGCCTCCACTTTAAGATCCTTACTGATGTTGTGTCTCATTAACACCAGGGCCCTGTTGCTGTGTTTGACTGGTGATAAATATATTTCATTTAAAATGTCTGATCATCTGCCGCTGCTGCTCATATTTGACCACCTGCATGTTATAAATAGGATGGTGTCTTACACCTCACATTAGGACTGGGCGGTATGGCCAAAAATTTAAATCATGGTATAATTTGAAGCATGGGAATGGTGTATATTATGGTATATTTACTTTTTCACAAGATTTCAATAAATACTTCTAAAGGGGTAGACCACTGGTATGGCAGCTGCATGACAGCGATTACTGTACTCTTAATATTGTTAAGAAATATTTCATATATATATTTTATCATTTTATGTGGGAACTGATTAAAAAAAAAATCACATTAGATCCGTTTTTAGATTTACGGGTTTCCAAAAAATGAGGCATTGCTCAATTCTGCAATAAATATGTCACCAATCTGCTTTACATCAACTGAGGTTGGCAACCCTGATGTGATTCATGATTAAAAAAAAAAAAAAAAAAAAAAAATTGGGTGCATATCCAGTGTTGGCATGCTGCTGATAATTCAGAAAGTGACTTGTGCCTCTGTGTTCCAGTGTGACCTGTTCATCCAGGAGGGGGCCAGGTTAGGCCGGACTCCCGCAGAGGTGGCTTCCACGTGTGATATCACTTTCTCCTGTGTCTCTGACCCAAAGGCTGCCAGGGATGTGAGTGCCATCTCAACTACAGTAAATGGCTTCCTGTGGAAGTGTGACATCACTAGCTTATGGGTTAAAAAAAAACAACAAAACCGTCTGTGTGTTTGTTGCTCTCCAGTTGGTATTGGGACCCAGTGGAGTGCTGCAGGGAATCAGGCCAGGCAAATGCTACATAGAGATGTCCACTGTAGACCCAGAGACCATCACAGAACTGTCACAGGTATGCACAAACATAGCCCACCCACACACCAAAGTAGCCCCAATTCTCACTTTTTCCCTAGGTTTGTGAAAGACTTGGGTGCACGTATTTAGTGGGGGGTGGGTTTAGGAGTCCTCCCTCAAGAAAATGTTACCAACCTGTTACCTTTTTTCAATAAATTATTTTTTCACAATTTCACATTATTTAGACCATTATTATTACCACATCTGTGTCTAAAACGTTGTTAAAGCTAGAGCAGATAATGCATGAATAAATAATAAAACTGCCGGACCAACTACAATAATTAGATCTGAGAAAAGTCATTTAGGTGGTTTTGATGCTTTGATTTTACATTAATTCTGCTTAGGTGCTGCCCAAAGCGGCTTGGGTGCCTTTATAATGGTAGGGCACTATCCCAACCCCTCAACGTGATTGTTGCTATTCTTCAACTGAAATACAAACTGTCAGGAGTTATTATTGGATTAGTGCTAGCATTGTTAAATGATTGAATGATTGAATGTCAGGTGATCACATCGCGGGGCGGGCGTTTCCTGGAGGCTCCGGTGGCGGGAAGCCAGCAGCTCTCCAACGATGGCATGCTGGTCATCCTGGCTGCCGGCGACAGAACGGTCTACGAGGACTGCAGCAGCTGCTTCCAGGCCATGGGCAAGACCTCCTTCTTCCTGGGTACGTAGGGTGTTCTGAGAGTCAGCTCACCGTTCAGTATGACACACCTTCTGGGTCCACTGTTGGAGGAAGTTACTGCTAAGAAAAAGCCTGGCACACAACATTCTGTAAAACAGTGATTTTAAACAAATGAGACAACATTTAGAGGTGCTGGTAGGTAAAGTGTGTTAACATGGACAGTGCCAGGCTAAAGCGCAATTTATGCTTCTGTTTCAGAATGCTTGAGCAGCCAGATGGGGTCAAATGGCCACATTGTGTTTACATTCATGGGTAGAGCTTTAACTGCAAGTTATCGTATCTGTAGTCTCGCTTTGCCAGACCCTCCTCCAAAGCGCGCTGGAGGAGAGTCTGGCTACTCCACATAGCATTCGGGGATGGGAGGAAAACGTGCTCTGGTTTATTTCTTTAAACCAATCACAATCGTCTTGGGCGGTGCTGACCGCTGGATGAGCCACGGTGCCTCTGCTAAATAGCCTCGGGAAGGAACTTGTTTTGGTGGAACGTGTACGTTCAAAAGTTGTTTTAGTCGTGCAACAGAAAATTCAGATTGGACAGATAGTCTAGCTAGCTGTCTGGATTTACCCTGCAGAGATCTGAGGAGCAGTTAGTAGTCCTCATAAATCCACCGGAGTTTAGAATGCCAACACAAAGAAAACGCAACGGATATCCGGCCTAAATGAGTGAAATCCGGTCCATTTTCCCGCGGCAACGAAGCAATCCTGCAAGGGGAACGTCGTGGATATAGACTAATCTAATTTGTGGCTAGACAACATGATAAATAGCCAATTTCAGTCCAACAGAAATTTAGGCACAGACACACTGAGGATGATTGTCATTTCACTGTGGAGACTGTTGTATATTTCCACTTTTATAGATGTTTACAAATGTGTATGTGTTTTCAGGTGAAGCGGGTAATGCAGCGAGGATGATGCTGATCCTCAACATGGTGCAGGGCAGCTTCATGGCCACCATTGCAGAGGGGCTAACCCTGGCCCAGGCCACCGGCCAATCACAGCAGACCTTCCTGGACATCCTGTGCCAGGGCCAGATGGCAAGCACCTTTGTGGACCAGAAATGCCAAAGTAAGTCCACACAAAGGAAGTTTTAAGTCGTTTGTTTACCGACTTACCTGAACCTTGCTTACTGGTTGTCTTTTGTCGTCTGTATTTATTAGTTCATTTTCTTTCAGTCTTACATGGTAAAGTTTTGGGGTTGTGGCTGTAGAAAAGTGGTTACATGAACACTGACAATTTCAAGCAAAAATATGTGTCGAATTTCCAGTAGGCTAATAAAAACCTTTTCCTCCTTCTGCGTCCAGATATTTTACAGGGCAACTTTAAGCCAGACTACTATTTGAAACATATTCAGAAGGACCTGAGGCTAGCCATCTCCATGGGCGACATGGCCAACCATCCAACCCCAATGGCTGCTGCTGCCAATGAGGTACAATTTAGAAATGGTGTTACCTTGTACTGAAAAGGGTTTACACCAATAAAATGCACTGGTGACCAGAAAACTCCTCTAGGTACATTCCCAAGAAATGCAATGGATTCATTAGTCTACATGATGGGTTCAGAGATTAAGTTAAGCAAAATTAAGCACTGGGCGAAAGATATGCAGTCATGGAGGATGCAGGATTTCAGCACATGACTAAAGTAATGTTACCTGAGCCGCTTTAATATCCGCCGACATCTCAGCAGCACAGAACATCCCGACTGTAATTTTTCTTGCAGAGGAACATGAAAATAGAATGAACAGAGCACTGTTGTTTTGAAAATGGTGTACTGTGTGTGTTTTGTTCATATGTGGTGTTCCATCGGTCACCTTCCTAAAAATAATGGCCTACGTCATTTTTTGACAAAAATGATTTTCTTGTCTAAATCATCTCCTCATGGTGCTGGCCACCTCTGGTAAAATTGCCTACATCCTCAGTTGAACAGGTCATGTGATTCTACACCTTTTAGTTTAATGGCCTATGTCAAGAGTGTGACTCAGGCCGTTTTTATTTTGCCTAAGTCAAAAGACAATGTGACTCAGACGATTTTACAAGCTTTTCAAAATGGCAGCCACTTCAAGAAGTACAAAAATCTACCACTCATCACTGAAGTTATTTCCGTGATTGAGGGATCGTCCCCGATTGGTGAGTGATGGTTTCTGTGCCTGTAAACACACTGTTGACAGAGTTGAAGGTCACAAAGGCATGTTCAGAAATGTGCCTGTCATTTATTCCTCTTATGTTGCATAATTGACAGACATTGTTATTAGTATGTCAAGAGTCATCTATTGTCATAACATTTTTTAGTGAAATTATTAATAAATATATATTCAGTATTTGGTTCTGAAAAAATGACTTAGGCCATTAATTTAGGAAGGTGGCGATATGCATTTCACTGTATTTAAAGTGCTTCACTTTATTTTCAAGTGTAAAAAGTAATATTTGCATTCCGAACTGACCTCCTATAGGCTACTGTATTTTAAAAAGAAGTCGAGTGCTGGTTAAGCTTATGCTTCACTTTGTGTTGATGGCCTTAGTCTATAATGTAGCCATTTAAAAAAATTAAAAAAAAATTGGTTTGCACTAATTGTAAACCCTGTTCACTACACCCTTCACTATAAATGTTTGTTCCTTATGTTCTTAGCCAGAATTTAAGCATGTTAATATTGGCAATGACCCCAAAACTGTGATATGAACCGAACCGTGAGTTTTGTGAACCGTTCCACCCTGTGTACAGAAAACCTTGTTTACTGAACCTTTCTTCCATCTAGCACCTGCAGCAATACTGACTCCTTTGTAACACTACATGAATAAATGCTAACATAGCAATAGGAGTGAGGCATGCGCAATCACACTGAAACTCTTTTATTTTGCTGTTCCTTCGCAGGTTTACAAGAGGGCTAAGGCACTGGACCAGTCAGACAATGACATATCTGCCGTCTACAGAGCCTACATTCACTAGAGCGAGGTGTGAGCTTTCCTCTGGACCACGCAGTCTTTAATCCCTTCTAGTTTTTCCCCTTGTCATGTAATGAGTTTTATTTTTAAATTCTTCTTTTTATTTCCTTTTTGCCACGGCGCAAGCCATGTTCGCTGCCCACAAGTCATGGGATTGTGATTCCTTTTGGTAGAGGCAACCTTTTAAGCATTGCACTGACTACTGGGGGAATATATGCTGTAAAGAGTGTTTCCGAGATGAGGTTGTACTACTGCAGTTTGCTGTAGGTGCAGTTTGTCTGGTTTCTGGAGTATGGTGGAAGTAAAGCAGGCCAAGGATGGGTGGGGGTGGGGGGGCTCCAGAGCAGCTGTGAAGAGCAGGGTGTCCCGCTCAAGCCAGAGAAAACGCTGTCAGGTTTTGTGGATGCATAAACCCTAAAGAAGAATTTTGCAAATGAGTATATTTAATTGAGTGTGATCTTTGCTTTTCTTTTAAATGTCCAGAATTCCATGAGAGAAAACACCAAGAACATGCCACTGCATTGCCTTAATATTGTAACCCCTCAAGTCTTTCAATAATAGTATTTATTTATGTTTCTTTCTAGGTCTTCTTGGTGCAGGTTGGCCATGGCTTGTTTCTGTATTTGAGATGATTTATGCTTTTACGTTGGTGTTAATGATCTTTCTTTAACAGGTTAATGACAGAGCAACAGATGTGTTGAGGCCTTAAAATGCAGTAATAATTGATATTTCTCACCGAGACTTGAGATTTCCACTTTTGAAAACCCTTCGTTCTTGTGTTTGGAAGAGCTCTCATTTAAACTGTTTTTTTTTTTTCTTTTCTTCTTTTTTAATATATTACTCTGAAACTAGATGAATCCACTTTTTGAGTTGCATTTTAACTGATGTCATAATTAAGCCCCACGTCAGTCGTGTTTTTATCTGGTAGTTTGGAGGTAAAAGTTGTGGCTGGGTATTGAAGGCCAATTTTAGACCATCATGGGACACAAGTACACGATTTTAAAAAAAAAAAAAAAAAAAAAAGCTAATGAAACCATTTGAAGTGGGTTAGTGGTTGGAGAGTTTCTTTACTTTTGGAAGACTTGAAACGTAAAGCCGTAGAATAAATCCATCATCTTCAGCTCCACAGTCGCAGCTGATTTTAGTTGGAATGCAATTATTGATAAACTGTTTCATCAGTCACACACACACACACACACACACACACACACACGCTCTCTCTCTCTTCAACTAACCGGGTTTGGTAAATATGGAAATGTACAATCAATGTTAACATAGACTCCATTTCATTATTTATTTTTTACATCGGCCTCAAACTGATTTCAGGTTTAATAAGGGGTGGGGGGAGGGGGCTCACATGACAGAGCAATCTTGACTACGTAGTAGAGGTCTTCACGCTGTTCTTAGTAAACGGAGCTAATTCAGGTTTGGAACCTGACCGATAAATTGGCCATCTCAACCGCTATAAGCTCACGTCCTTCTACGTGTCGGCTGATAATTAACAAGGAATGGCAGCACACAAATTGGATGCCAAAGACATGTTTGATGTCTATAGAAATAGTGTCTCCGTTACATAGTTTTGTCCGTCAGAGAGCACTAAAAAGTTAGTTTTACGCCGCAAAATGTCCCGCTCGATACATATATTGAGCACAGTGCTATAGTAAACAAATGTAAAGAGGTGTTATTTAAAAAAAAAAACTTTGTTTAAAATGAGGATATTTTTAACTTTCAAATGTTTGTGATCTGCCTCAGAAACGTATCGGGTCGGGCTCTACAAATCGGTCTAATCAGGTCGGACAGGGTCCGGTTCTGTTACTGCAGGTGTCTGTGTTTGAATAGGTCTAATAACCGAGTGGACTCTTATCACTTCTATCATAATGGGAGTGAACTGTGAAGTGCAGGAGTGGCATGTATTAACGCTCTTTTTCCAGCGTCTTTGCGGGTTTATTCTGGAACCGCCACATTTTGGATCAGGTCTAATTATCATTGCGTCCATACCAACTTTGGATTTGGTCCAGAATTTTGGACCTGTGAAGACCTCTACTACGCTCTGTAGTGTTACACACACACACACACCCCCTACATAAGTATGCAGATGCAAATGACAATATGCAACAGAAACCTGGCACGTTTGTGCAAAGTCAACCAGGAGTGTTGTATAGACCTTTTACATGGCAGACATGTTGACATGTCACAGTAGGAAAAGCACAGTTGTGTTCAAAACCATTAATGATGGCTGCATTCCACTTAGGAGAGGCCCTGGTATTGTGCATGCTGACTCACTGAACTAGCTTACTGGGACACTTGATGGAATTGAGCCAACGTTAAGGTGATCAATTTCAGCTGTGCTTTTCCTACTATGACACGTCAAAATGTCTGCTGTGGAAAAGGTCCATACCTGAAGAACTGAGTTCTTATATCTGATAGAACAATAGATGGCTTTAATCTGTTGGTAGTCTCACATTGCCAGACCTCCCTCCACAGTGCTGCGGAGGAAGGTCTGGCTAGTCCACACAGCATTCTGGGATGGGAGAACCACGTGCTCTGGTTTATTGGCATTTCTTTAAACCAATCACAATCGTCATGGGCGGTGCTAAACGCCAGACGGAGCCACGGTGCCGCTGCTAAATAGCCTCTGGAAGGAACTTGTTTTGGTGGAACGTGTACGTTCAAAGGTTGTTTTCGTCTTGCAACAGAAAACTCAGATTGGACAGATAGTCTAGCTAGCTGTCTGGATTGCTCCTGCAGAGATCTGAGGAGCAGTTAACCATAGTCCTCAGAAATCCACCGGAGTTTAGAACGCCAACACAAAGGAAGAGGAAGGGGACGGACATCCGGCGGAAATGAGGGACATCCGGCGGAATTTCCAGCGGAACCAGAAGTGGATCATCGTGGATATAGACTAATCTGTTGGTGACTGTTAGAGCGCTCTTCTTTTCACCACTAAATAGTGATGCAACACAATGTGTGAAGTTATAGCTTAGGCGTCTGTTAGCATATTTGCAGAGTAAGTATTGGGTTGTATGCCTTCTTCATTTTCTGTCCAATTTGACCTTTTACAACTCCATAATGCAAGAAGGATGTGGGTCATCATTTTGGGCTCTTGCCACAACTGGTGTCAGCAAATACGTGCAGAAATGGGTAAATCAAGATGGCAAAGATGACAGCAAGTCTACAGTATATCCTCATATTAGAGCACATTGGTAGTCGGCCCCATCTGGGATGTGACTGTGATTGTACATGCTGTAGCAGCAGACCCTGCTGTTCTTCCACTATAACCCATATAGTATGACACGAAGACAAAGAAAGCAAGGGGAGTGGGCACCATCAGAAAATTATATTTGCTTCATTGCAGGAAAAAAAAAAAGCCCATTGTATTTTTTCTTTAAGGCCCTTCTTTCAGTTCACTTTCAGTCTCAACTGTATATAAATGAGTTTCTCAAACGCAACAAATTTGTTTAATAGAATTCAACATCCTATTTTGAGAGATTTTCTGTTTGCCAAACAGATGATAAAGGTGTTGGATTTTGGTGCCCCTTACACACTGTTGAAAAGAACAGTTTTTAGAAGATGGATGCAAATAGCACAATAGGTTGCATAGGGTTTCTTTTATATCTACAATAACCGGGATTAATGAAAACAACGAGCGACTAACATCTTTGTCTCTTAATACTGTAGGTTGTTGAGTTCAAGTGTAAATGGTTTATTATGTGGTTTATATAATCTGGCTTTTCGCATCCCGTTAAAGGAAGGAGGGTGTAACTTTGGTTTTGGGGGATATTTATGATTTTGTGTACATGTGGAAGTATTGAAGACGTTTGTGCTGTTTAATAAATCCTCTACTGATTATTGACATGCATGCATGTTTTATTACTGATCCAGTGTTGGCAGCTGCATGGCAGCTCCACCGCCATTGGTGTGTGAATAGGAATGAGAGGCAAATTGTAAAGTGCTATGTAAATGTAGTCCATTTACCATCTCATTCAGTTAATATTATTTGGACTGTTATTAATTCGCTTAGATCTCCATTTGACATTTAATACCTCTCATTCCAACAATTGGTTTCTCAGTGCGTCTCAATATTTCTTTTACTTTACTACAGGGTTTCCGCGGGGTCTAAAAAAAAGTCTAAAATTTAAAAATCTAAACTTTAGTCCTTAAAAATTCTTAAATCCGTTGAAATATTGTGTTTTAGGTTTTAAATAAATTTAAACAGGTCTTACTTTTCCTACGTACGTGTAACGCTACCTCTAATGCTCATTGAAAATTCAATTCAATTTTATTTGTATCAAATCATAACGAGTTATCTCAAGACACTTTACAGATAGAGTAGGTCTAGACCACACTCTATAATTTACAAAGACCCAACAATTCCAGTAATTCCCCAAAGAGCAAGCATTTAGTGCGACAGTGGCGAGGAAAAACTCCCTTTTAGGGACAAACCTCGGACAGACCCAGGCTCTTGGTAGGCGGTTGTCTGACGGTGCCGGTTGGGGGTGTGATGAACAGTGGCAATTATAGTCACAATAAAGATAATGGAACTATTACTAGAAATAGTAGTTGTAGTTCATGGTGTAGCAGGGCGTTACAGGGTTTAGCAGGATGTAGTAGGGCACTGCATAGCAGGGCGCAGAGCAGGACCATGGCGACAGCTGCAACCAAGATTTAAATGTTATTTTTATTCCGTGGTGTTGTAGTTCTTTCTTTCAATAGTCCAAATATACAGCAAATGATCACTACTACGCCCAGATTATTATTCCTTTTATGTGTCGCTTTTATTCAATTTGAATACATTTATTTACTTTGCAAGTACTTCTGTGACTCTGCATTTGTACTTGTCGTGACATAGGTCTTACATTTCGTTCATAAAGGTCTTGTGTGTGTGTGTGTGTGTGTGTGTGTGTGTGTGTGTGTGTGTGTGTGTGTGTGTGTGTGTGTGTGTGTGTGTGTGTTTTCATGGCAATGGCGTGCAACAGTGTGGAACGATGGAGCTCTGTGGCCCAGAGGAAGAAGATCTATCAGGCGTTGATACACACAGCAATATACTTGGTAGTATTTAGTTCTTTTCGTGGGATTTGTTCTGGATGACAGTGACAGGGGAAGGCAATGTTTGTGGGACGCGGGGCGGAAGTTGTATGCCCAAATAAGGACTAGTGGGTGAGGCCAGGTTAATAGTGAATGTGTGACCAGCCTAATGCTGCATTCATGTGGTTCTCGTAAAGAGCAATACATTCCAATCGGTATGTGGTTTGGTCGGAATTACTCTCGCAATGCCAGGCCTATCTCATGGGCCTTTCACCACAGCGCTGCGGAGTAAGATGTCAGAATGTATAACAAAATGCATCAGTCAGCATACATATATTTCTTTTTCTTAAAATGACAAGCAGCACGCGACTGGTTTTATGAAGAGGAGAAAATAAACTAAACCATACACAGCTGAAAATATATTTTGTGATGTTTATATGACCCCAGTCCCTTACGTTTTTACATGCCAGCATGCAGGTCGTGTCTTGATCCAAAGGGTCATTTTTATATCCTATTTGCTACTGTTTTGGGTCCTTCGTGAGCGCTTGCGTTGTTTCCGACAGCACGTGAAGGCAACATATCCTCCGTCAATCAAGTAGGTAACGTTAGTGAGAGACCTTCATCCCAAGGAGAGCGTAGTGTTTTAAGGTGTTTGCTTCTGTGTCCTGCACAACATGCTCAACCCGCAGAGGTCTCTCTCCGAGCTGCCCAAGATGTCTGCTGCCAGTCAAGTAGAAAGAGCTGTGTTGGTAAGCTGTTCTGCCTCTGCGAGTAATGTTAGGCAGGGAAACAATACATTACTGGCTTGGCTGTATGGCTAACTGCTTTTCTGGCTGACCCCTCGGTTAATTAATACAACAATGTGTTGGCATTTACACCAGATATTTTAAAAGAATGTAGCTATAGCTAGCCTGGGCGTAAGTAGCGTATCTGCTTGTGTAGCTGCTGCTAGCCGAGAGGGACAGTAGCATCAGCGCGCTACAATGCAGGTGCTGTAGCCAGGGCTCGCTCCTGTCACAGTCATTCTGTGATGATGTTGACAATGGGCCCAGACAAACTAAGCATGTGTAATGGCCTTAACACATTATCATGACTAACGTTAACTTACCAACTGAACTCAGTTTCTCAGTCAAGTCTTCTCGAGATAGGGCCTATATTTGCACGTTTTATTTGCTGCAAATCACACGCAATAGTGCAAATATGTTCTCCTGTAATGACATTAAGCATTATGAAATGCCTCGGAAAATGGTCATAAGTTGACATGGGTTAACTTTAATAGCTAAAGGCTTTAATGATTTCAAAGTTAGGTTTCCCGTTTTAAATGCTCCTGTATGGCGTTAACCAGTGGAGTT
Source organism: Sander lucioperca (assembly GCF_008315115.2). Classification (NCBI taxonomy): domain Eukaryota; kingdom Metazoa; phylum Chordata; class Actinopteri; order Perciformes; family Percidae; genus Sander; species Sander lucioperca. The sequence goes on from NC_050174.1 coordinate 22,932,129, forward strand.
AACGTGCTCAGTCAAATGAATATATAAAACCAAATTAAATAAATCATATGGATACAATACAGAAGAAAAATATCTTACCACGGGATTGTGAAATACTCGTATACATATTTAACCCGGCTAAAATATTATGAAATGTTATTACAACATACCACTTTTCACACAAACAGTTTATCTCAGCAGTTTTTGTTTCAAAATGTCCTTTTCCAAAGTCTGTTTTTTATTTCCCAACAGGCCAGAGCCAGTTCTGTGATTGGTTGTCTGCTAATTCAGACCAAAGCAACAGCCAATCACATGGTCTGGATCTGCTCTGTTTGTCTAGAATTGACAGATAGGATAGGAAGAGAGGAAACCCTAATGAAAAGCCGCATTATCAAATAAACCCACAGTAAACAAATATACATAACGTGTAGTAATCTCTGTGATTGTGAAACAAATATACTAAACATTACACATGTCTGTATTTATTTATATTCATATCTATTTCATAATGTCTGATATTTCTGTAATATTGAACACTTTGGGTCTACACATTCACTGAACTTCAGGCTTGACTGAGTCAGCACTCCTTTAACTCTGTGGAGTTCAAACTTTGATTAATTTGTTAACATATATATCATTGTCAAATTGTATTTCTAGTCCACCTCAATTCAACACCTCTCTCAAACAGTTTGAACAAAAACGGGACCTTTGTCTATTGCTGTTGTGTTGTACAGCGTTATTTTTTAGCTATATGTGCACCTAATAAACTGGCACCTGAGTGTCCATAGAACAGGGATCTTCAACAGTTTCAGTCCAAGGAGTCAGTTGCAGTTCAATTGGGCCAGATGGAGGACAATGAACGGATATTCATATACAAATTCCAATGAAGTTGGGACGTTGTGTAAATAAAAACGAAATACAATGATTTGCACATCCTTTTCAACCTATATTCAATTGAATACACTACAAAGACAATGTATTTAATGTTCAAACTGATACATTTTATTGTTTTTCTTGTGCAAATATTCACTCATTTTGAATTTGATGCCTGAAACACGTTCCAAAACAAGCTGGGACAGGGGCATGTTTACCACTGTGTTACATCACCTTTCCTTTTAACAACACTCAAGCGTTTGGGAACTGAGGACACTAATTGTTGAAGCTTTTGTAGGTGGAGTTCTTTCCCATTCTTGCTTGATGTACAACTTTAGTTGCTCAACAGTCCGGGCTCTCCGTTGTTGTATTTTGCGCTTCATAATGCGCCCCACATTTTCAATAGGAGACAGGTGTGGACTGCAGGCAGGCCAGTCTAGTACCTGCACTCTTTTACTATGAATCCACGCTGTTCTAACACGTGCTGAATGTGGCTTGGCATTGTCCTGCTGAAATTAGCAGGGACGTCCATGAAAAAGACGTTGCTTGGATGGCAGCATATGTTGCTCCAAAACCAGTACCTTTCAGCATTAATGGTGCCTTCACAGATGTGCAAGTTACCCATGCCATGGGCACTAACACACCCCTCTTAGAGTGCGGATCGGGCCGCATTTTTCTGTCCGAGCCCGGCCCGCGTCCAACAGAGCAGTAACCGAGCCCGACCCGAGCCCGACAGGCATTAAGATATTTATGTCCGAGCCCGACCCGAGCCCAACACAGTTAAAATCTCATTTTTTCCTCATACTAATGACACATGTACGTTTCTTTGTGTGGAAAGCCCGCTTTTATTAAGCAACTGTAGGAAGGCATTCAGAAATGTCAACAGATGAGCGCATCAGCGCACACGGGGCAACAAGCGTGTTTTAAATTTAAAATGTTCAATGTGTTAACCTTTCCTGACTGCTTCGTGGTCAGAAAACCGGGGGAGACCCGTTACCGATGTTATGAAATGAATAATGTCTGGGTTAAAATCCCGTTTCTGGTGAGCAAATAAATGAACTTGGCTTTCAGTCTGGGGTTTATCTCGGAAAGTTCAGTCAGCTCTCTGAGTCTTGTAGAGTGATGTCCAGTAATGTGTGATTAACAGGTTCTTTTTTTTTTTATAACAGTGTAGGGATTTATAAGTCAGTGTCAGAAAGGAATACAAACAGTAATGACTGGTTAGTCTAAAATACTGTATATGGTGCCGGTGTTGTTGTCGTTGCTTATTGTCCTGTATTTGTTCATGTTTCTTTTCACTTTTTGGTAGGAGGAGGAATTCAACTGGCTGCTTAAAGAAGAAGTGCATGCTGTCCTGAAGCAGCTCCAGGATGTCCTCAAGGTAAAAGTTAAGCTTTCATGTGCATATTAAAGGGCCATTCCACCAGTTTTTCTATTTGAAAGTGTGTGTGTGTGACAGAAATCTATGCATTTACCTGTTATTTTTGATGCTTATGCTTGAGTTAACCCTTGTGTTGTCCTCGGGTGTTTTTTTTTGACCAGTTTTTTTTTTATATCAGAAATATGGGTTTCTTTCAACCAAATTGCCCAAAAATAACACGGATGCATCGATGTATGTCGCAGGTAAAGTTAATGATGTTTATATATATATAACAAATAATGTTTTATTCAATTTTGTAGCACTTAAAAAAAACAAAAAATGTTTAAATGGTTTCAAAACAGTGTCCTGACTAAACTGATAGACAGATATATATATATATATATATATATAAATTATTATATTTTATTTATTTATTTTTTCTAAAAAAATCCCCTGGGGCCTCATTAATAAACATGGCCTACGCACAAAAGAAGGCGTACGCCGCTCTCTTCGCAAGAATTGGGATTTATAAAAAGCAAACTTGATAGGAAAATGTGCGCTCCTCCTCAGACACTCTGACCCCGGCATACGACTACAAACGGGGGAAATGAAGAGGCTGTGTGAGGGGGGGGTCTGGTCTGGCAGTCAGGAAGCTGTTGAGCTTCCTGACTGCCTGGGGAATGAAGCTGTTTGCCAGTCTGGTGGAACAGGCTGGGATGCTCCGGTACCTTCTCCCAGCTGGCAGGAGGCTGAAGAGGCTGTGTGGGGGGGTGGGGGGGGCGCTGGGGTCACCCACAAAGCTGGTTGAGGTGGGTTTGGTAAATGTCCAGGAGTGAGGGGAGTGGGACACCAATGATCCGCCCTGCATTCTTCACTATGCGATTTTAAGATTTGATTCTAATAGTAAGTCTGCTCTGCCATCAACAGGAGGCATCGAGACGTTTCTCCGCGCCGACGCCGGGCCTGGAGACTCAGCTCAAACAGGAAAACTTCATTCTCGGCAGCTCAACGTAATACTCCCCCCACCGACCATTTTGTTAGAAACTGGGGCTGCACGATTACGAGGACAATTTTCGATGTGCGATAATGTTGTTGAAAGTCGTGGTAACGCCATTACTTGCGATAAGTAAACAGATATTAAAGTATGCTCTCAGTATTCTGCTAAAATACATCAAATGGCTTGTTGGTTTTAAAACAAATGAAAGGAAGTCATTTCCAAAAACAAAACAAATTTAAATAAAACAAATTTAAATCCAACAAGCGATGTGTTGCTTTTAAGCAGAATACTGAGAGCAGCACAACTGAGTACACTGTAATATCAGTTTATTTATCGCGAGTTATATCGTTATCGCCATATTCAACGATGTTATCGCATATCCCATGTTTCCCTCCTATACAGTAGTGCAGCCCTAGTTTGAAATATGCTGAGACACTGAATGAATGGTTAGTCATTTCCTTCATGTTGTAATCTTTCATATCAGGTTCCCTCCTTCACACACTGTAACGCCTTCCCTTGCCCTTACCTGTTTCCTATAGTTCCATTTGGTGATGTTTGAATTAACACAAAATGCATGTGTTGTTTTGCAGCATGGATCAAGTGAAGGGGGTGCTGACTCTGCAGGGAGAGGCTCTGACTCAGGCTGTGAGTTTGGCTAGTTTTCATCGAGGCTAAATTCCCCTCGTGAAAATGAAATGTTAATTTAAAGGTCCTATGACATGGTGCTTTTTGGATGCTTTTATATAATACTGTATCTGAAGTCTCTTTTATATAGACCTTAGTGGTCCCCTAATACTGTATCTGAAGTCTCTTTTATATAGACCTTAGTGGTCCCCTAATACTGTATCTGAAGTCTCTTTTATATAGACCTTAGTGGTCCCCTAATACTGTATCTGAAGTCTCTATTATATAGACCTTAGTGGTCCCCTAGTACTGTATCTGAAGTCTCTATTATATAGACCTTAGTGGTCCCCTAGTACTGTATCTGAAGTCTCTATTATATAGACCTTAGTGGTCCCCTAATACTGTATCTGAAGTCTCTCTTATATAGACCTTAGTGGTCCCCTAATACTGTATCTGAAGTCTCTATTATATAGACCTTAGTGGTCCCCTAGTACTGTATCTGAAGTCTCTATTATATAGACCTTAGTGGTCCCCTAGTACTGTATCTGAAGTCTCTATTATATAGACCTTAGTGGTCCCCTAATACTGTATCTGAAGTCTCTATTATATAGACCTTAGTGGTCCCCTAGTACTGTATCTGAAGTCTCTATTATATAGACCTTAGTGGTCCCCTAGTACTGTATCTGAAGTCTCTATTATATAGGCCTTAGTGGTCCCCTAATACTGTATCTGAAGTCTCTTTCCCCGAAATTCAGCCTTGGTACAGAATTACAGCCACTAGAGCCAGTCCCACAATGAGTTTTACTTAGGATGTGCCATTTCTGTGTCTGTAGCTTTAAATGCAATTGAAGAGGAGAGAGGGGGGGGCAAGGTGGAGGGTGGGGGTGTGGCCTTGACCAACTGCCACTTTGCTCATTTGAAAGCCATGATGTCTCTCTCTTTCTCATGGGGGGGCCAAATTCTCTGGGCGGGCAAAGCAGAGAAAGGGGAGGTAATCTTTCTCCTTATGATGTCATAAGGAGGAGATTCCAGATCGGCCCATCTGAGCTTTCATTTTCTCAAAGACAGAGCAGGACACCCAGGGCTCGGTTTACACCTATCGCCATTTCTAGCCACTGGGGGACCATAGGCAGGCTGGGGGAACTCATATTTATGTTAAAAAACCTCATAAAGTGACGTTTTCATGCCATGGGACCTTTTAAGCTAAATTGTTAATGTGTTTTGCGTTTTCTTAACAGGACATAAACCTGAAGGTTGCAAAGAGCAGCCAAGTGTTGCACTTCCAGTTCAGAGAGGACAAGCTGTGGAAACTGCAGCAGGTACAGTATCTTACAGTGTTTGTGGAAGACTTAAGGCTGATTTATGCTTGTGCGTTGAATCGACGGCGTACCCCCGCAGACCCCTCAGCGTCGCCGCTAACCCTCCTCCGAGCCCTCCGCCGTAGCTCGACGTGCACCTCCTAAAATTTGTAACTGCTCGCGTCGAGGCGAAGTTACAAGGACTGTGATTGGTCAACTCGTCCTGTGTGTTGATTGTCGGTGTTTCAAGCAGCCTACTGTGGGGAGTAGCAACATGCTAGTTCACTGACATAAGCTTTGCAAATAAACTCAGACATATTTTGGTTACGACGACGGGGTTATCCATTTTGTAATGTGTCTATATGTCAGTAACGTTTTGAAATTAGCACTTTGCCAGCAAGCAGTATTTTGTGGGCAGTTGTGCTAAAGTTTGCTTGCTAACATAACATAAACTGGCACTCGACAGTCTATGGGGTTCGCCATTCTGAGTACTGTTTCGGTGGTGAGTGACACAGACACAGGCGACAGCCCCTAGCGTTACGGCGGTGAAATGCACCGCGATGCAAAGCAACCCCGACGCAGAACTCTGAAAGGGTCACGACGCCGTAGCTACGACGTGGAGTTGACGCAGAAGCATAAAACAGCCTTTAGGTGCGCGTATTTGGCAGAGGTGTTAGGCGTCCTTCCTCAAAGTTTTTCAATTTAAAAAAAAATGCAATTCCCCCCCCATACATTTTGTGTCTCTTTGTAGGTTTTTGTGCGTCTCTTTGTAGTCGTGTTGTGTCTCTTTTTGGTCATTTGTGTTTCCTTTGGGGTTGTTTTGTGTCTCTGTGGTCATTTGGCGTCTCTTTGTCGTCAGTTTGTGTCTCTTTGTGGTAGTTTTGCGTCTCTTTTTTTCACATCACTGTGGACCGTTATTATCCCCACATCTGTGTCTGAAACGTTGGAAAAGCTAGAGCAGATAATAAATAAATAACACTTAAAATGCTTGAAGACACAACTTGCTAAAGAAGTCCAACTACAATCATTAGGTCTGAGAAAAGTCTTTTAGTTACATTCATTGGGCTTAGGTGCTGCACCTAAACCTTATAACGGCAGGGAAAACCCCTGTGTTAGCGTGTAATGCTACACACTGTGACGTCTGATTGTAGCTGTGAGGATAGTCAAAAACAAGAAGAGTTTTTCCACTGCAATAGACATTTTGACCGAGTAATACCACGTCAACATTCAACTGCATTTCACCATCAGTGGTGGTCCCAGCCATGTGTCAACTATACACATGGGTTGTCCAAAACTACTGTTTTGCTCAAATGGCTTTTAAAATATGAAATCTGTTGGAGAAGTTCTTCTTTCAGCTATTGAGTCTATATATTTGTATTTTATTTTACAGCTGATTATAGGCAAATTAGTGTTCTGACATCCTCTAAGTAGAGTATGTTAAAACCCACAGCAGGTAAGCTTAGCTGACACAACACTCAGAGGTTTAGTGACTTCCTCTGGAAGAATTTTTAAAGTAGTTTACATAGTTGTAAATAGGCTATGATGCAATGTAATCATTACATTAGAAATTGTGTAGATAGATAGATAGATAGATAGATAGATAGATAGATCTACAGATAGTGTCGATACAGTATATATAAAGTAGAGATGTTCCTATACCGATACCAGGATCGGAAAAGCCTCCAGTACTGCCTAAAATGCTGGTATCGGAAAGTACTGGAGTTTATGCACCGATCCGATAGCGCGCCATTTAGCCCTGAAGAAAATCTACTAGTAGTTTATTTATGTTTTTTCCGTACAGACTGACTTTCAAACTGGATAGTAAAAGAAAGTTCTATGGCATTCATTGTTTGTGTTTGTTCACGTTTCAGAAAGACTAACCTGACAACAAAGAAATCATATCACACCCATACAGTGATATACATCTGTTAAAACACAATCAAATACACTGGTATCGGATCAGTACTCAACTGATACACAAGTTCAGGTATCGGTATAGGGAAGCAAAAAATGTTATGGGACCATCTGTAATATAAAGTCTGGTTAGCCTCCGCTCTTTGCCTGGGTGAGAGTATGGTTAGAGAATGGTTTCACCTGCAGAGGGCTCAGCCTGCTACCTACTGCAGGGCCTATTGATAGGTCAAAACCGAATACTGGGCTACCCCACTTTTAGCCCATTTTATCATGTATATTGATACATGATGGCATCATTTCTTAAAGCTTAAATCCTGCCTTACTCTCACAGTTCCACCTCTCTTGTCTCGGTTCATCCCTCAGATTCAGGATGCCAGGAACCATGTGACCCAGGCCCTGCAGTTACTTAGCAGCCGTGATGACAGCTACCACTTCAAGACAGGGGCTGAGGTTAATAAGGTATGTCGTCATGGCAACTATGTCCTGTTCCAGTCAGTACAGAGCTAGTCTCGCATTGCCAGACCTTCCTCCACAGCGCTGCGGAAGAGGGTCTGGCTAGTCCACACAACATTCTGGGATGGAAGAAAAACGTGCTCTGGTTTATTGGCATTTCTTTAAACCAATCACAATCGTCATGGGCGGTGCTAAGTTCCGCACGGAGCCGCTGCAAAATAGCCTCGGGAAGGAACTTGTTTTGGTGGAACACGGGCATGTAGGGAGGCAAGCTCTGGAATTAAAATGGCTATCTAATGTGTGTTGAGAATTTATTTTAAGATAAATATGATTTGATTGTCGGTTCCGACCAGAGTTTAGAATGCCAACACACAGAAAGCGGAAGGTGAGGGACATCCGTAGAGCTGTAACAGTTCCAAATGTTGCTGGTCAATGAATTGTCTCAGAAATAATTGCAATAAACAATATAATTATAAATAATATATTTGTCAATTTTATTTATAGTATCACATCATAACAGCAGTTATCTCAAGACACTTTACACAAAGAGTAGGTCTAGACCACACTCTATCATTTACAAAGACCCAACAATTCCAGTAATTCCCCGAAATAGAATTGTCTCTTTCAGTCAAATTTAAGAAATACTTATTTATTTATTACTTTTTCAAACAAATTCACGTTTTGAATGAATTCCAGTATGTACTAGTGCACAGGTACACAGACTACTATATGAAGTAAACCACGCCTCTTTATTACCATCAAACATTTTTCATTTTTTTTATGAACATAAAATTGACAATAGAACATTTATCCTCATCAATAAAAACAAAGCATTAATCATGAACAAAAAAATGATTAAATTAAATTAGGAGTACAAAAAATAGTCATCAAGATATATAACACAATAAAGGAAAGGGAAAAAGCATAATATGAGCACTTTAAGTAAAAATATTGCTATTAGACAATTATGTAATAATTGTTACAGGCCTAGACATCGGGCGGAACCTCACGGGAACTATCCCGTAAATGAAATAACGTCGATGTAGACTAGTACAGAGCTGAACGTGGATGACATCCCAGTCTGTTACACTGGCTTGATGTTTCACTCATACTCTACTGTTTACTTGTTTACTTTTTATTGGCCATTTAGGCCTTTTGGTGGTTGTAATGTATTGATGAATATATGCAGGTGGTGTGGTTGTTGTTTAGTTTTTTGTTTGTTTTTTGTTGAGATTTTATACTTCTCTGTTGTTATGTAATTACTGTTATGTGTTGGGACCCCCTCGAAAACGAGATGATACATGTCAAGGGGTTTATCCTAATGAAGAATTTGAAATTGAAATTTCTGTTCCTGCCGTAGCTCATGGATGCAGTGATGCTTCAGCTGACGAGAGCACGGAACCGCCTCACCACCCCAGCCTCCATGACGCTGCCGGAGCTGGCCACCAGTGGTCTGATGGTACAGTCCACATTATACACACACACACACACACACACACACACGCACACACACACACACACACACACACACACTGCTTTAAAGGATAATTTCGTTTTCTTTTTCTCGCCTCGCGTTCCACTCTCCACACCGCTGTCTTCAGACAAAAAGTCACCTTGTGAGATCGATAATATTCTCAGACACTTTTAGTAACAATCTGAGCCTGTCAGTAGCAAAATCACTTTTAGTGGACAAAAATCAAGGCTGCACAATTGCCCCATTAGGTTACATTGCAGCTCGGTTTGCACCATTATTGCGATCTCGCTCAATACTGGACCAAATTCAAAGATTTTTGGTCAAATCAGTCTATTAGACACAAACGCATGGTTGAAAAAAACGAAATTACCCTTTAACACATTGAGAACCAGAGTATGACTGACAATGCATAATAAAGATATAGTTATGTTAAGTAAGGATATAGAAGAATTCTGACGGAGATGCACAATATGGCCAAAAGTACGTGGACACCTACAGCGGAGGAAAATAAGTATTGAACACGTCAACATTTTTCCCAGTAAATATATTTCCGATGGGGCTATTGGAATGAAATTTTCACCAGATGTCAGTAACAACACACATACAAAGAAATCAAAACATGTATGTCCATGACAAAAGTTATATGTAATAAAGTGGAATGATAATGGAAATAAATATTGAACACATGAAGAAAAGGGGGTTGTAAAAAGGCATGGGAAGCCAATAAACCAGCTGAAATCTGTCAGTATTTAGGAAGCAATCCTGCCCCCTATTAGTGCAAATTAATATCAGCTGGATTAGTCCTAATTGATGGCCTATAAAATGATTTCTCATTACCAATGTGTCACTCAAGAAGCATTTCATGATAGGTAAACGCAAAGAGCTGTCCCAAGACCTTCACAAGCTTATTGTAGAAAAACATACGGATGGCATTGGTTACAGACGAATATCTAAACTTGTGAAAGTTCCAGTGAGCGCTGTTGGGGCCATTATCCGGAAGTGGACAACATCTGGACAAGCCAATGACATACTTGGAGAAGATAATCTGGTCAGATGAGACCAAAATTGAACTCTTTGACTGTCATAGCATACACCATGTTTGGAGGAGAAATGGCACTGCACATCACCCTAAAAACACCATGCAAACAGTGAAGTTTGGAGGTGGGAGCATCATGGTGTGGTTTTTCAGCTTCTGGCACTGGCAGACTTCATATAATTGAAGGAAGGATGAATGGAGAAATGTACCGGGACATTCTTGATAAGAATCTGCTGCCATCCACCGGGATGTTGAAGATGAAACGAGGGTGGACATTTTAGCAAGACAATGATCCCAAACGCACAGCCAAGGAAACTGTTAATTGGTTTTAGAGAAAGAAAATCAAGCTGGTAGAATGGCCCAGTCAATCACCCGACTTAAAGATGTCCCCGGAACCTTCAAGATTTGAAGACAGTTTGTGTGGAAGAATGGGCAAAAATCACAGCTGAGCAGTGTGTGCGCCTAGTTTCTTCATACAGGAGGCGTCTTGAAGCTGTCCTTACCAACAAAGGCTTTTCTACTAAGTACTGAACTACATTTCAGCAAGTGTGTTCAATACTATTTTCCCTGTGTCATTTCACTTTATTACACACAACTTAATTCCTGGACTTATTTGTTTTGATATCTTTGTATGTGTGGATTACTTGGGTTGTTACTGACATCTGGTGAAAATGTCATGCCGATAGCCCCATCAGAAATATCTTTACTGTACGGAGATGTAAAATTGTAATTCACAAGTTATTTTGCTAATCATCTTGGGGCCGCTCAGATTCATTTTCTAACCCTTAGTGTGCTTCCAACTTTGTGTAAACACACTGTGTTTGTCCCTTCACTGTTTCAACATGACAAGGCCCCTGTGCACAAAGCCAGCCCCGTAAAGAAATGTTTTTTCCTAGTTTGGTGTGGAAGAACTTGACTGGTCTGCACAGAGCTGTGACTGAAACCTGAAACCAGAAGAGTGGAGGCTGTTATAGCAGCAGGTCAATGCCCATGGTGTCACAGTCACATGTTCATCTATCACATACGGCTGCAACATTAGCGTGTCCACATAGTTTTGGCCGTGTAGTGTAAGTACTGAGGGGCACATTTTACAGTTAGAAAATAAACATGTCAGTGCTCTCTGGTGGACAAACTACATCACACACGCCTAAAGACAAATTGTCCGTTTATTTAGCATGAGAGCTTGTACTGTTATTCCATATTCCCCTCCTTCCTCTGGTTCACCCTTTCTGTTTGTCTCCTTCCATCACCAGAAAATGTTCACTCCTCCCATGCCTGGGGATGTGATGGTGAACTTTTACATCAACTTAAGCAAACTGTGCCTGACTGTCTACCAGCTTCATGTGCTGCCTCCCAACACCACTAAGGTCAGAACCTGCAACACTCTGTGAAGCCTCACACAGCATCATGTGACTCATTGTGTTAATGGTTTCTCTCTCATGTTGGCAGAATTTCAAGCCAGCTGGAAGCTCAGTGTTGCACAACCCAGGAGCAATGTTGTAAGTCTTTTCTTTCTTGCTTTCTCGCTTAGCTTCCTTAGCACTATACATTAACAATTTAAAGGTGCTGTAGGTAGGATTGTGAAGATCCAGGACTTAGCCAAAAAAATTTGAACATCGACAACTTCTCAGTCCCTCCCCCCTTTCTCACACGCAGTTAGACATCCACCCCCCCACCCCCCGGCCCTGATTGGTGCATCTGAACAGGGAGCGGTGGATTTTTGCAAATTGCACTACAGACTGTAGGTGGTACCAGAGGAGCCTGGTTTTATTCATGTAGTTCTACTGGAACATAGGGTCAGTTTAAGCAAATATGACAGAAAGTTAGTTTTAGAAGTTTTACCTACTGCACCTTCAAATTAGATAATGCATACCATTAATACATACAAACTTACTGATGATACTAAATGGAATAATATTTCACTGGCTTTCCAGACTAGTTTGGAAATCAGTCTTAAAAATTCGAGGATTTCAGGGCAAGGCTCTGTTAGGGACTGTACCACATTGAGTGTATCTTTAGTAAAGATGTTTTACTTGAAATCTGGGCCATGAATGGCTGCTCGGATTACAACACACAGAGGGAGTGTGACTTCACTCTCTGCCCAGGATGCCATTACTCCACCATATCTTTACATAGCTAATATTAGTTTGCGGCTGCGTAAACGTTGTGAATGTCGAGTACAGAACATTTAAGCTCCCTTTTTTAATCTCTCTCTGCTTGTTTGCTGTGAACAATTTCCTCCACAGCGAGCTCAACAACAACCGCTTTGAGGTGAGCCACGTCCACAAGGTGGAGTGTGTGGTGCCGTGGCTGAACGACACGCTGGTGTTCTTCACCATCTCGCTGCAGCTCTGCCAGCAGCTCAAGGACAAGGTGCGGGTCTCTCTGAACACACAGTACATTCTCGCGCGATGAACACTGAGGCGACGGAGTGCAGAATCTTTATATATAAATGAACGTCGGTTACATTCAAGCCCTTGCTAAACATAGTTGACCAGGGAAAGTTTCAAAACAGCAGGGTCGCGTATGCGACATCCATCCACCATTGTAGCCAGTTAGCCTATCCGGTTACACTTTACTTGAAGGTATCTACATAAGAGTGACATGACACTGTCATGAACGTGTCACAAACATTATAAACGTTGATGATATCTACACTTAGCGTACAAAGCATTCAGGTAGCAGCTTGTCCTGTTTAGCCGGTGCTGACTGTTACCATCACCGGTTTAAAAAAAAGACTAACGTTGACCGAAGCGGGTCATACCAACTGTCGCATTAACGTTAATTCAGTTCAGCTCGGACCGTTCGATGAGTAACTTGATGGCAGGCCAAGATCAAAGTTTGCTGTTGTCGGCCTCAAGGTAGCCATTAATCACAGTTCTTAGGTATTTAATACTGCTGCTAATGTCCAGGGATCTGGTCATTGGTCAGAGCTTGTGAAGTGACGATTTGGAGGCTACTATTGGCCTGGAATACAGTATATGGCTAAACAGGTTTATTAAGGATCATTAACTTTGCATGTGTCGTTGTGTATGAATCTAACTTTGCTCCTCTGTCCTCCCATCCCTGCAGATTTCTGTCTTCTCCAGCTTCTGGAATTACAGAGCCTTCTAACCCCCCATCCTGTCCATCCTCCAGAGACTGGTCACACCCAAACTAACCACACAAGTGTAAGGGACATCCTGGGGAGCTTTTTATTTTTTATATATACACACATATATATATATATATATATATATATATATATATATATATATATATAAATATATTTATCATGCACTCATTCAGTTTCAAGTGTTGCATGATTAGCTGAAGTAGCCAATTAAACCCCAACAGATATCAATACGCCCAGTTGTGTTAGCCCAGCTGACTGACGTGTGTGTGTGTGTGTGTGTGTGTGTGTGTGTGTGTGTGTGTCACGTCTCAATGAAATGAATGTGATTGTTGCTGATCCGTTATTAGAATTTATTTTTTAATTATTTGTTATATTTAGGCAACTGAGTATTTGTCTGGTTCTTATTAAGTTGAACTGGGTTGTTGTGTGGAACACTAATTTGTGCACTCAGGGCTGGAAGACTAAGCAGTAATAAGAGGTTGCAGTGGTCACTGTTGTTTTTTTGTTTTTTTTTTGTTTGTTTTTTTAAATACTTTGAGTTCCCTCACAGCTGTTTTAGAGTTTCTTCATCTTTTTGCATTCCCTAACAATATAATTGTACTTTCTTTAAAAGTCTCACCGCTCATTGGTTAGAAATGTGTGGAGCAGGAGTCAAAAAGTAAACCTAGGAGTAGGGTTGGGCGTCGTTTTGATTTGAACAATTCTGATTCCAATTCAGATTATTCCTTTTGGTTGGGGTTCTTATTGATTCTTGATTCCGATTCTTCGATGGGTGGAGTTGAAACAGGTCACATTCTTATTTCACAGAAAAGAGGAACATTTTATTTAGTTTCAATGGTGATTTCCAGTTTTACTGGGTTTTTAAATTTGGAACCGATAATCATATTTGAAACGATTGCAGTAAAGAAACGATTTCATTGGAATCCTAATTTTTGAAAACGATTCCAAGTTGTAACCGCTTCTCGATGCCCAGTCCTACCTAGGAGGAAGAAGCTCCTGTCTGCCCAAATAGGTGAAAGGCAACATACTCGGTTGATTTCGGTCATTCACATCCCAGAATGCAAAGCTCACCTGGCTCCGGGAGCCATTTAGCTCACACTTTTAGAGTCCGCCTTTAAATTGCATCAGATCGAGGTCGGTCACATTCCCACCACAAACTAACAGCTTGAATTCATTTGTGAGCAGACCATTTCTTCTAAACGCTGGTGTAAAGTACTGTTCAGATCAGTCTCGACTGAACAACATGGGGTTGAAAACTCCCTTCCTTTGGGTTTGGAACCCTGTAAATTTCTAATAAAAAGTCTGTGTTCAACCTGGAAGTGCAGCATTTGAAAGAAGTGGGCATTTACTGGAAAGAAGGGTCCAACAAAACACATTGAGTTGCATTATGGGATGTGTAAGAGTGTTTTTGGGCCCATATCAGGAACTAAAATTTTGGATTTTTCGACCGCTATTGCACAGCTTTTGAGATAGTGTATTGAAAAAAAGCGGCAAAAACATCTAATTGTTGAAGAAAAAAAACCCGAAAAAAAAACTCAAAGCGTGAAAAAAGGCGACACATTTCGGAAAAAGCGGCAAAAACTCAAAAAAGGCGACATCAGAAATTGTCCAAAAACAACTTGAAAAAGGCGAAAGAATTGGCATAACGTCGGAAAAACCTTAAAAAGGAATAAAAATTTCGAAAAAAATAATTATATATATATATATATATATATATATATATAATATAACCCCCCCCATAAATTACGCCTATGTGTTTAGTAAACCAGACACTGATGGTGCAGCACAGTAATGTACCTCTTTATATAAAGCCTTTTTTTTCCTTTGTGCTGGTCAGGGGGTACTTGGCTGAAAAATATTTCAGGGGGGGGGGGTACATTATTGAAAAAAATTTGAGAACCACTGCTCTAGATGACACTCCTCACTTCCCTTAGGAGGCAAAAAAAAAAAAATTTAATCTGAGCGTTTTTTTTTTAAGTTTCACTAATTCCTTAATAATGCTCACTTTACTTAAATTCCACTTTAAAGCGCTGGGTGTTGCACAATATATGGGAAATGCAAGTATTGCAAAGAGAAGGCAAAAAGTTTTGTTAGGGGGAAAAAAAAAACAAAATGTTAGCTGTGAGGGGATGCAGTAGTATTAGGAAAACATGTCCCGCTGTGATGTTTTCAGGTATACAAGCACCCTCATTCACTGACAGTACAGTATCATCTGAGAGGGCCAGATCCAGTGTCTGCCCTTTCACACACACACACACACACACACACACACACACACACACACACACACACACACACACACACACATATGAGATGGATGGGAGGGATCACGCCATATTCACATCATATGGGATGGATGGGGAAAGATTCCCATGTTTACCACTGATTGTGAGCGTTCATGTCATCAAGATGGTTGTTAATCCACAGCTGGTCATGTGAGAAATAAAAATACTGAGCATTTACAATACAACACCATATCCAACAAATGTGGGTTTAATGACATTTAACAACAGTCATTTCATATTTGGTTTTCAGGCGCGTCTATAATTTTCAGTGTCAAGTTGGATATATTAAAACTTAAAGAGAAGCTGAGTCTCCCAGTCCTAATTTCAACATGGATGTAGGGCTGGGCAATATATCAATATTATTTCAACATCAATATATGAGGCTAGATATTGTCTTAGATTTTGGATGTCGTAATATGACACAAGTGTTGTCCTTTTCCTGGTTTTAAAGGCTGCATTACAGTAACGTGATGTCATTTTCTGAACTTGACAGACTTTTCTAGTTCTGTTATTTGCCTTTACCCACTTAGTCATTGTATCCACATTGTGAATATTTATCTAAAATCTCAGTGTGTTAAAGGGTCATTTCGTTTAGTTTCAACCTGGACCCTATTTTCCCATGTGTTTGTGTGTAAGTGACTGAGAGGAACAACAATCTTGTATACTGGTCCAGTATTAAGCGTGAACGCTGTAACCGGCAGCCACAGACCGGGCTGCAATGTAACTCTATGGGATAAATGTGCATCGTCAATTTGGTCCACTAAAAGTGCTCGTTTTGCCGCTGACAGACTCAGTTTATTATTCTAAGTGTCTGACAACATTATGGAAAGGATCCCTACAGAGAGAGACCTTTTTAATACCTCTTTGAGAACTTTCTGTTTAACCAAAAACAGCTCTGAGGTCGCTAGAGCTAAACCCATCAGACTCCATTTGAAAAAACAATACTTTTAGCGTGTATAGAGCCGGCATATTTTCACATTTAATTGTGAAAAAATGTGTTTATTTCAACCAAAACTAGAGTTGTGATGATTGGAAAAGTGGAAAGACGACCCAAAACAGCTTTTCATAGTTTTATTTAGTTTCTGTCGACTTTGAATGAAGTGTATTTTACGATGCTAAAATTACTGTTTATTTACATGGAGTCTGGTGGCTTTAGCGAACGCAATATCGCAGATGTTTTTATGTTTAAAAAAAGGATCTTACTCCTTAACCGAAAGGTCGACCTTCTTAGAAATCCTTTACATAATGTTGTCAGACACTTAGAATATTAATCTGAGCCTGTCAGTGGCTAAACAAGCACTTTTGTGAAGGTAAATACAAGCACAACTGCCCTATTAACTTACATTGTAGCTTGTTTCACCGCTGCTGACTGCAGCGATCTCTCTTAATACTGGACCAATGTCAAAGATTGTTGTTCCCATCAGTCACTTAGACACAAAAACATAGGAACATAGGGTCCTGGTTGGAAAAAAAAAACGGTAGTTACCCTTTAATATTTTGAAAAAGCACCAACAGTCAACCCTACAATATCGCCGCAATATCGACATTGATGTATATGGTAAAAAATATCGTGATATTTGATTTTCTCCATATCGCCCAGCTAAATATATATAATATGTGTATGATGTGGAGACTGAAGCAGGGCCTTGTTTAGTTTCTTGGTGCATTTTGTTTGTTGGTTAGTTAGTTATTGTTTATTGGCCCATTTGGTGAAAATGACAATTCACATTCCCTGTTTGTTACGGCATTGATATGTCTAAATGATAAGCTACTTGTCATGTCTGCAGATGTAATAATTGATTTCAAGTGTTTGTCTGTTCTATGTTTAATATTTATTTTTACTCGTTTTGCACACGTGTTGTTAATTCCCTGTGAACACTTATCCAATCATGAACAAATGACTTCATTCCAGTAAGTGTTAAATCTATTTTAAAAAGCTGCCTGTCATATAAAATGTGGAAATTATTTATCTAATATATGTACAATAAAAATATTCTAAACAATAACCTGTCCATGTTGAACTCTCCCTGTTGACCTTTGCTGCCTGCTACAGTGAAGCTCTATAAAAAGATGTCTCGTTAAAGGGTAACTTCATTTTTTTTTTTCTATTTTGTTATTATTTGCCTTTACCCACTTAGTCATATTATGAATGAATATTTATCTAAAATCTGTATGTTAAATGGTCATTTCGTTTATTTTCAACCAGGACCCTATGTTCCTGTGTTTTTGTGTCTAAGTGACTGATGGGAACAACAATCTTTGACATTGGTCCAGTATTAAGAGAGATCGCTGCAGTCGGCAGCTGCGAAACAAGCTACAATCTAAGTTAATGGGGCAATCGTCCAGCTTGTATTTACCTTAAAAGTGCTTGTTTTGCCACTGACAGGCTCAGATTAATATTCTAAGTGTCTGACAACATTATGGAAAGGATTTCTAAGGAGATCGGCCTTTCTATTAAAGAGTAAGATCCTTTTTTTTAAACCGAAAAACATCCACCAAATTGCCATCACTTAAGCCACCAGACTCCATGTAAATAAACCGTGATTATAGCATTGTAAAACACACTTCATTCAAAGTCGGCATTCTTCCTGAAGTCCACAATGAGTTCCTTGGTCTTCATGGTGTTATGGAGCAGGTTGGGTCCGTGATGGGGCCAATCGCTGTTGTGTCGTCCGCAAACTTAATGATGGAGTTTGTGTCATGTATAATGTATGTTTAACTCCTGAGATTAATTTAGTAGCTCTTCTCTGGACCTTATCAATCTTTGCTACATATTTAAATGTTTATGGCCACCAGACTGAGCTAGTAAATATAAACCTTTGGGCTGTCCTGAACAACACAAACACAGCTAGCTCCTGTTTTATCAGTTAGGCCTTCATTTGATTTAGTGTACTTTGTCCTCTGTCTGTTGCTAGGACAAGTTCTTCATAAATGAACATGGCATGATGAGAAGAAGA
This sequence comes from Sander lucioperca, assembly GCF_008315115.2. Taxonomy (NCBI): domain Eukaryota; kingdom Metazoa; phylum Chordata; class Actinopteri; order Perciformes; family Percidae; genus Sander; species Sander lucioperca. Next base: position 22,950,494 of record NC_050174.1, read on the forward strand.
AATACACAAACGAGACATTTTTTTTTTATGACTTTTATAGATTTGTTACCAAGTAAAACCTTCAAATTGAAACCAGCATTCTTTCAACAAACAAGGAAGTGACATTTGAATCTGACAGAGGCATAAAAAAAACAGACGGCTGCTCGGTGGTATCCTAGCAACATAGCAGTGACAGTCAAAAAGATCTCGCGTGTTAGATTTCCATACCAGGGTAGCAAAGTAACGATTCATTCTATGTGCAAGTGGACTACGTTTTGGTGACAGACTGGTGACAGTCGAGTCAAAGCTTTGGCACACAAGTCAAAGCAGCAGGCTCTGCCTGGAGCTCCGTCAACATCCCCAATCCTCCATCTGTCAGGGATCCAGAGCCATGTTCTCTATGCCAACCTTCCGCCCGCGAGGCTGCCGAGAAAGCATAACACACCACTGTCATTAGCCGTGTTTCCATCCACATGGTTTTATGCAAATTAAGTTATATCGAATGAAAAATGCCTTATGGAAACAGTAAAATTCAATTGAATTTTTCGACACAAAGTTTGTTCGTTCGATCTCATCTCATTATCAGTCCCTCCAGAAAAACGCGATTATGCGATTGCATAATTCAATGCATAATCAGCCAAAGTCTGCATATTTATGCGGGGCCCGCATTTTTTCAAATACGCCGCACTTTCGCCGCATAAATTGCCGATTTCCGCGCAAAATATGCGGGACTTGCATGATTTCATAATCCATTTTCGTTGCAAAAAAGTCACATATATCTTAGCAGAAAGTTGGAAAATGTTGCGTTTACTTCACACAAGAGCAGCCATTTTCCCCTGTTGCCATGGGAAAGTTATGAAGTGACGTTATGAAGTGACGTAATCACGCGACGTGAACATCATCGAAAAGCTGCAAACCCTGCGATGAAGCCATGATGAGACCGCAGTTTTTGCAAGTTCCCGCAATTTCATCGCATAAAATTGCATAAATATCCCGCATATTCCATCGCATTTTTTAAGAAAATGTACCGCATAATCAAGGATTTTTGCCCGCAACAATCACAAAAAAACTCCGCATTTTTCTGGAAGGACTGCATTATGTCGCAAACGCTGATGGAAACATTATTTGCCGAATTAATAATGAATTGCGATCACGTTTTAGGTCCAGTGTTTCCTCTAGAATTTTGGGGTGTTGAATTTTGGGGGTGTTGAAAGTCAAAAAGTAACGTTACCTGAAAACAGCGTGTAGTTTCTTTTTAGCATCTCACGTCACACTTTCAGTCACTATGACCACTACTACGGTCACAAACACTGTGCCAAAATATGAACAATAACGTCGCTGTCAACGGGCTTATCTGCTAATGTTAGCTACCGACCGTTAACCCTGAAGCCATCCAGCAAATAGACGGTACCGTAGGGTGCTGTTACCTAACCGGTGATTTAACGTCACCGCTCATTTTACACACAGTTTAACAACAAAACAAAACGCTGAGTGAACATTACTAGCTATGCTTTTCATGTTGGTTTTGAGCCGTATGCACCCCCACTAACCTGGAAAGCGGTTTTAAAACGGTAAACTGTGGCGGGCCGCCACGGTAAAATCAACATAGAGGAAACACTGAGGTAATTTTATGGTTGCTACCCGCCATAAAACGAAGAAGAAGTTTGAGGTCATTTCCGCTTTCTTTGCAGACATGGCGGGTTTCAACAAAGACAGATAGAAGTGGACCAACGAGGAGACGAGAGACTTTTAAATTTAATTTACCAGCGAAACATGACTGCTATTTTAGAAAGCAAGAATCTGTAATTTATACAAACTATCTGCATCATCCTAGCGATGTTTTGAGAGCGTCGTTGGTGTCTTATTATAGCTTGATATGTCTCTATCAGCTGGCACATAAGCACTATTACAACTTGTGCAATATTGATCATTTGTAGGTAGACGGCGCCATCCATTTTGGCTAGCAAACTTTGTTCCCAAATGTTTGCTTGAGTGTTGTGTGATTCAGTGCGAAAATGAATGGAAACACCATAAAATGTCCCAAATCTATTCCAAATAATTTCAATTGTAAAACGCATTAAAATATAAATGAATGCTTTAAAAAAAAAAAAAAAAAAGTTATTTGGCAAGTGACCGTGGTATAAGAGGGTTAACGCCCTTCTAGGTGTCCATTGGCAGGTATTAATGGACTTCGGCCGAGGCAACCGTCCGACGCGCAGGCCTCGCCATCGTCCATTATTACCTGACAATGGGCACCTCGTCGGGGGCATTAACCCTTACTGTGTGTGTGTGTGTGTGTGTGTGTGTGTGTGTGTGTGTGTGTGTGTGTGTTTACCCTCTCGTCATCGCAGCAGCAGCAACAGCAACAGCGGATGAGGACCAGGATGACCAGCAGCAGAACCATCCCTGACAAAACACACACACACACACACACACACACACACAATGAATGCTGTAGAACTTTCTTTTATTATCCAGTTTGACAGTCAGTCATAATGGAGCTAAATTACGTGCTATTGGGTCGGTGCATAAACTCCAGTCCTTGCCGATACCGATACCAGCATTTTAGGCGGTATCAGAGGCCTTAGTTCAGTGTAGAACGTTACCCTTGTCAGCCAGACCATCACATCAAGCTCAATATTCTTTTTTTGGCAATTCGAATCGGAATGGTAGTATCTGGCAGAAAATACGCAAATTAGGTTTTTTTTCCCCCAAATCCTTCAGTCCTATTACAAACATCTTCCGATGATAAAAAAGTGCTATAAATGCAGTTTATCTTCAGTATTACCTGTTATTCTACAGTCCTTTATGTCAGTTTGAAACGTGTATGTGACTTTTTGTTGTATGCCACGAGATTTGATGGCTATCATTCAGCTGGCTGCAGTGGCTGTTTGAGCACTGAAGTCCCCCAGACATTTGACATTTGCCTCTGTTTAAGCAATGATAAAGGGGCACGAGCATCTGACCTGACAGGTGAAGGCGTGGGACACCTACTCGGCTCAAAGGTACGTTTGCGTGTTTAATTGTCAGCAGAACATTTTGTTCCAGTGGAAGTGACCGACTCCCATCAACAGAAATTCCATCTGAGTGATATTTTGCATTTGCTTTCAGTTAAAAAAAGGTGTACGACTATGGACCCTGATGCCGTGTTATAGAAATCATGTGAACGTCCAGCTTCACTCACCAATGAAGATGAAGAAGATTGCAAAAGAGGCGATGTCCCAGTCCGACTGGAAGAACTGCACTCTGGAAACCACATGGCTGAACTGATCCTGGAACTCCTGCTGCAGGCCTCTCTGATCCATCGCTCTGTCTGCTGTCGCACACACACACACACACACACACACACACACACACACAGAGGCATTGAGCTCACAGTGCAGGGCCAGCATGCAGACTCCAGGGCACATCGTTGACAGGCATCTTTTTAATGATCACTTACAGAACAGGAGGGGATGTTGGAACTCAATAAAAAATGTTAACGTCAATCTGTTTATACACTGATGTAGAAAATATATAACAGGAGAGATAGAGTTCAGAAATATTACAGTAGTATATCAGTCTTAAATACATTGATTATCATAGATACTGGGGTAACAGAGACGACCAGTTGATTGCAAAAAGACAGCAGCTACAGTGTTCTTTTTTCCACACAAAACAAGGACTTTGTCCCCCATCGCTGCGATTCAAAGTGCCGTATAAAGGGAACTTTTAATGAACAGGAGGAACACATACATACAGGTGCCATTTGCTGGGGGGGATGCGTGGGATTTCCCCCTTTTCTGGTCTACATATCCCTGCCTCTGCTGAACTATTTTTAACTGCGGTGGGTACTAAATCTAAACAATGCTACTTCACCAATAGACCATATATTATACCTAAAATAGAAGTATTTTAAACTAAGTAAAGCGCTGTAAGGTGAACACATAGTGCCATAGAATGATCAAATCTGAGCAGCAGTTGCTGGTTGTATTTAGCAGCTACAGAGCTCCGGGACGCCGGCTACCAGCAGCAGTTGTTTACCCGCCAACAGGTGACTGTGAGCCGGATACAGGCAGTGCCAGATGACGGTCCTTTCAGGGGTCGTGGTTGTGGAGTTCAGCCAGAAAGAGTGAGCGATGACAGTTAAGTTTAGGCACCAAAACGACTTGTTAAGTTCAGGAAAAAGATGGTGAATTTGGATTAAGACACTCCCGAGAAACGAAAAAGCGTTTCCTGGGTGAAAGTATTTTGTTTTCACCGCGAAGTGAACTCCGCTCTCCGGCTTGAAAGCGCTGTGTTTTGTGTTGACACCACGTTGTGCTATGTCATTCTGAGATGATTTTCCATTGGATATTGAAGTTCATAAATAAGTGTTTTGGCATGGCTGACCGAGAGTTATTTTTCACGCAAATCTCCATATCGCCCAGCCCTATTCTTGACACTTTTTTGAAGTTTTTGTTTCTTTTTTTTTTGCTCTTTCTTTTTTTTTTTTCATTACCACCAGATTCAGCAACCTTGAGTATAAAAAAAGCTGAAATTATGAATTATTTGGACTAATCAGAGGAACATATGTTGAGAGACTCACAGACTGGTATATGTCAAAGTTTAGTCAGGATACTGTTTTGAAACAATTTCATTTTCTTTTCCTCCAAATGCTATAAAATTGAATAAAACACCCAAAATGAAATGAAAGTAGTGAACTAATCCTTAAAGGTCCAATGTGTAGGAATTTCTCCCATCTAGCGTTGAGATAATATATCACAATCAACTCTCTCGCACCACGCAGTTCAAAGTTACAGCTACGGTAGCCTTCACACTTCAAAAAGCCGGTCTCTTGCTCTTTTCAATATACTTTTTCTTTTTCTGGAGCGAAGAAGAAGACTCCTGTTCCTGAAATTTGGATTCTGAATACGTTTGGTCCTCCACGTTTCCTTCTTCAAACTTGCCGGGGACGTGAAGCTACGATACCCATTAGCAGCATTAGCAGCATTAGCAGCAAATGTGAGTTTATCATGTGACAGCGAAAACTCGAATACTCGACAGTATGTCCTGTATGTCCCTTACTGGTTAATGTATTTCAAGATGGAGCATGAATATGAAGCGTCTACCCCAGTTCATGCAAACGCAAATGTAAAATTTCAAAGCCAAAAGGAATACTTGGGATTGGTGGTGGTGGTGGTAAATATTCATGAAAAAGGCCAAGTTTGTGAATGGGCAACACCGATTTTGATAATGAACAACAAAAAACGTTAAATTATAACTTTAATTATACTCAAAGAGTGTTTCTATGGAACCATCCGTGTCATTTTTGTGCAATTTGCTTGAAAGAAACCCAAATTTCTGATATAGAAACTTTTGCAAACGGGTCAGAGTTGACCCAAGGACAACAGGAGGGTTAAATCTAGAAGCCCAATTTTCACATCAATTTGTGGAACACTGAAATGTATTTTGAAAAAGAGACTGAAGAGAGATTTACAAGTGAATTGTTGCCGTGTAGCTTACTGCATTTACGTGTTTCTGCATTGTGTTGTAATGTAACGAGTACAAATACTTTTTTACTGTACTTAAGTAGAATTTTCTTGTATCTGTACTTTACTTCATTATTCATATTTGTCGAAACTTTTACTTCACTACATTTCCTAAATAAAATGCATACTTTGAATACTGACTTTGAATTTGATGTTTAAGAAGGTGTGGAAACCCTGAATCCTATGCTTTAGGAAGCCACATTAAAGTTCATAAGTACTTTTTTTTTTAAATCTTCTAATAATTACGCACAGTAAATTACTGGGTACTTTTGATACTTAAGTGCAGTACATATCAGATACTTAAAGACTTTTACTCAAGTAATAATCTAAAAGGTGACTTTAACTACTACCAAAGTCATTTTCTGGTATGGCTACTTGTAGCCTACTTTTACTCAAGTATTGCTTTCAAGTACTTTATTCAAGATTAGTACTGTATAACACAGGTACACAGTGAAAATACACCTTTAAACACTTTCTTAGTTACAACACATACATACGTCTGTATATCTTCTTGCTGTATCCCATAAACCGATGCACTTCCTGTTGTGTTTACAGGTAACTAGGCGGACTCTAGACATAATTAGTAGGCTACATTAGTTATAGTAGCCTAGCTATAGCTTCGTACTTCATTCATTTAGAAGCTTTTGAAGATGACATTTGTCGAAACGAATACCATTTGAATGTACAACAAATGAAAACATGTTCGGCTATAAGGCACTTGCCGTTATTGGGAAGAGCAGTTGCTTACCTGTAGACGGAGCCGCTGCTTTGAGCCTTTCCTTCCGGGTCCGCTGCTCTGACTGCCCGGGACACACCTGCTGCCTCGTGTCGCGGTTAAAACCAAACTAGTGTCTGTTAATTATCATAAGACGGACAGCACAATATACAGTGGTGGAATGTAACTAAGACCGCCTACATTTATTCCAGTAGCCTACTGTAGCTGCTTAAGTCCAAATGTTGAGGTAGGCTACTCGTACTTTACTTTTCATGCCACTTTCTACTTCTACACTCCCGTGTTTTAACATGTAGGCCTATGTCTAAATATTTTAACAGAAATTGTCCGTAGAACGTGCTTCACAGTTTCTGTTTATTTACTTTTCGAATTGCATTATGGGACCTTTATCTGTGCTCCGACAATTTACGTAGTGAACTAACTGAACAGCTGTGTCTGAGAGAATTTGAAATAACAGTACAAATGTTCTGTATTTTAACTGTAGCTACACACATTTCTGTTTTTAATTAAGGGACAAAGTCTGGTTAATGAGCTGCCAGTAACCTACTAATTTACTGTTATTGTACGGCTTTATTTCTTAGAGTGTACATTTCAGAGATAAATGTTGTTCTTTTTACTCCACTACATTACTAACAAAAATAATAACAAAATAGACAATAAAAAAACATAAACCAAATAAACATATGTGTAAATGACAACACCATAAGCCCATCATACACATCTCTCTATCCCTCTCTCCCTCTCTCCATCCACTCTCCCCAGCACAAAGCTTCTTAGGAGTCCTCCAGAAAGTTCAGGTACTTTCCCCATTTTCTAGTATAGACATCCAATCTGGCAAACTGTTTATATGACATTTTTTTAAATGCCGCCACTCTAGCCATCTCACAAGCCTACTCCTGGATTGATGGCACCACTTCATTCTTCCATCCTCTTAAAATAATCTGTCTTGATATCATTAAACTAGTCTGGACCCAGCTTCTTATGTTCTTATCCATCCCGCTTAGGATTGACCCATCTCCCAGAACAAATAATCTCGGGCTGAATGGAACCTGGCTCCCTATTAGATCGACGCACACACCAACGCACGTATAAACTTCAGGCCACTCACGTAGGCCACGGAAGAAAGCTCTGCGTGGAGCCTCCGCAGAACCATGAATCACGCTTAAAATTGGTTCAAAAAGCCTTAAGTGTGATTTATGCTTCTGCGTTAAATCTACCGTGGCTATGTACGTAGGTACGTGGAAACACAGACCCTATGAATCAACAAGGAAGAGGGGGAGTTACCCTGCCCGGAGGAAGCCCGGGGTCCCCCGTCTGGAGCCAGGCCCAGATGGAGGGCTCGTCAGCAAGCGCCTGGCGGCCGGGTTTGCCACAGAGCCTGGCCGGGCTCAGCTGCCACACAGGCAGTGGCAGCGCCAGAGATTTTCTTTTGCTGGTGCTATAGGGTTGCTTGACGTTTCAGTGAGGGTGCTCTGAAATTTAGATTTTCCCTTGACAATCATAGCCTACACACACGCGTGCAGAAATGCACCTACCTCCGCCGCGGTTTACTAAGTGAGCGAACGAGAGGGAGAAAGAGTTTGATTTATGTTTTCTATGCACTAAAGTTGCCGACACAACAGCACCATACAACTCTGATTGCCCACCGAACATATTTCAAATACTGGGTCATTACTGCAGCTTTCATACAGTAGCTCATATTTGCAGAAGAGTAGGCTAATGCAGCCTACTAGTATGAACGGCTGAACCTGTTTCTAACACGTTTTCTGGGCTGAAAATAAACCAATGTCCAGTGCGCTGTATAACTTTGGATTCGGTGATCCATTTAGTCACAGTTCTGTACACATGTTCACTGTAATGTTCTACTACAAGACAGAGATAAGAGTGAAGTTCTTGCATGGCCCCCTATTAGATGACTCCTCAGCCACTGTGGCCTCACTGTGCGATCCCCTGGTCTAATGTCATTTACAGCAGTGTGACGCGTTAAAGGTCCCATGACAGGCCTTAGTGGTTCCCTAATACTGTATCTGAAGTCTCTTTTATATAGACCTTAGTGGTCCCCTAATACTGTACCTGAAGTCTCTTTTATATAGACCTTAGTGGTCCCCTAATACTGTATCTAAAGTCTCTTTATATAGACCTTAGTGGTCCCCTAATACTGTATCTGAAGTCTCTTTTATATAGACCTTAGTGGTCCCCTAATACTGTATCTGAAGTCTCTTTTATATAGACCTTAGTGGTCCCCTAATACTGTATCTGAAATCTCTTTTATATAGACCTTAGTGGTCCCCTAATACTGTATCTGAAGTCTCTTTTATATAGGCCTTAGTGGTCCCCTAATACTGTACCTGAAGTTTCTTTATATAGGCCTTAGTGGTCCCCTAATACTGTATCTGAAGTTTCTTTATATAGGCCTTAGTGGTCCCCTAATACTGTATCTAAAGTCTCTTTATATAGACCTTAGTGGTCCCCTAATACTGTATCTGAAGTCTCTTTCCCGAAATTCAGCCTTGGTGCAGAATTACAGCCACTAGAGCCAGTCCCACAATGAGCTTTCTGTGTCTGTAGCTATTGAGGTGGAGAGGGGGGGGGGCAAGGTGGAGGGTGGGGGTGTGGCCTTGACCAACTGTCACTTTGCTCGTTTCAAAGCCATGATGTCTCTCTCTCATGGGTGGGCCAAATTCTCTGGGCGGGCAAAGCAGAGAAAGGGGAGGTAACCTTTCCCCTTATGACAACATAAGGAGGAGATTCCAGATCGGCCCATCTGAGCTTTCATTTTCTCAAAGACAGAGCAGGATACCCAGGGCTCGGTTTACACCTATCGCCATTTCTAGCCACTGGGGGACCATAGGCAGGCTGGGGGAACTCACATTAATGTTAAAAAACCTCATAAAGTGACATTTTCATGCCATGGGACATTTAAGCATCCTCAGCAGCAACCACGGCCGCGGTCAGGTAATCCTCCTCCGGCGGCTTTTCTTCGTCCCGGTCGGTGACAGGTTCACCATATCTCTCAGTCTCATTTACAGGTTTTTGAGAAAGTCTCCACACGTTGACGTTTATGGAGTAAAAAATGATCCATTACTAACATTTCACTCACTTTGCTAATCCTAACGGCTTCAAATATTGTGTTTTTCTTCTTCTTAAAAAAGAATCAAACTTTATTCTTAATCGTCACATACAGTACAATGTAGTGAAATTCTACACAAATTCTATCAGCAGAGGCTGGCTCTGGGGACGTGAGGCGCCCACACCCCGTGAATTACACCTATGGTTGAGTGCATCATTTACAAAAAATATATAGTATGTGCAATGGGCAGATGCAAAGTCCAGGATAAAGGTTAGTGCAAAGTGTAGTGACTAGTGATGGTGTCTGGGGGACTAGACTAATAGTAATAATTCATTATTATTATTATTATTATTATTTTATTTTTTACCAGAGACTGTATGATCTTTGTTATTACTATAATAATTATTATTCACTGTGGGATGATTTGATTGGTTCAGCAGTGTGGGTAGGCGGCTCCCAGCCTAGACAGAAATGTTCCCTGACAGACAGCTTCGGTGACCAATGAACACATCATATTCAGTCGTCGTCACATTTTTGCTGACGTGGACCGGACGCAGGAAGTTTACTTTCCCCCACTGTCTTCCGGGTTAGAGTTCCTGGAACAGCTGAGGTTGTTTTGGAGCTGCGATGGCCGAAGACCCTACGCTGTCCCTCCGGGTCTCGGAGATCAAGGACCCGGCGGTTCTCTTCGAGGGCTACAACACCGCGGAGATCCGCCTCATCGAGCGCAAAGTCCGCGGGGAGATCGAGCACAAGAAGGAGGAGCTGAGGCAGATGGTGGGGGAGCGCTACCGGGACCTGATCGACGCCGCCGACACCATCGGAGAGATGAGGCAGTGTTCGGAGAGCGTGGTCCGGTCCATCCGGGACATGCACCGGTACTGTCACAGCCTGAAGCAAGGCAGAGCCAACGGGACATACAGCGGCACACAGGAGGTGAACGGCTAGCTAAACCTGCAGTAAACCTGCATCAAAGCCCGTTGAGCTCCGTCATCTTAGGAACACCGAACTTCATTTAAAAATAATGTGTCAATTCATTATTATTAGTTATTTGCATCCATACCCACCACAGATTATAACACTACTTAACACTTAGTGAGACTCGGAGGAAAGTGCTGATCATTTCGCCATGAAAAGACCTTTACTTCTAGACATTTCCACACCTATGTGGAGCCAAAACACAGTAGCTAGTAGTAGCTAGAGCTGTAACAATTCCAAATTTTGTTAGTTAATTGTCTTGAAAAACTTTCAATGATCCATCAATCCTTGAGGGTGGACCCCTAAACCCCCCCCCCCTGCCAAATATGTGCACCTACGTCTTCCACAAACAAGAGCTGTAACTCTGTACAATTAATTGTCTCAGAAATAATTGGGATTAACAATATAACTGTCTCTTTCAGTCAAATAAAAAAAAAAAAAAATCTTCATCTTTTGGTTATATATCACTGTCATGTGACCCAGATAATGTATTAACAATAATACACAGCCTATGACGTAAACAACGCCTCTTTATTGTCATAAGACATTTTTTCTAACTGTTACTACTAGGGTTGGGTACCCAAACCCGCTTCCACTATGGAACCGGTTCCTACGCAACCGGTAGGAATGAGACCGGATTAGAACGCACATTTTGGTTCCTCGTTTCGGTTCCACTTAATGTGTCGACTGAAATATTTTCCCTCTGTCGCTCCGAAACGGACGTAAAAATATCACACTTTCTCTGTAGTCTACTGTTAGCTAGCTACCGTAAATGTAGGCTACTTTTAAAATGCCATATTTTCCCTCTGGGCTCCCCAAAATGGACGTAAAAGCATATTACGGCTACTACATCTATAAAAGAGCCTTTCTTTGATATCATTTTTCAGTTTTTCCAAGAATCGGTTTAGGAAATAGTCGTTTTAAAAGTACCGGTTTGGCATCGGAATCGTAAAAATCCAAACGATACCCAACCCTAATCACTACCTGATGTGAGTCGAATGCAGATGTGAGTTGCGCATGCGTCTCTTTGCGACAATGACCAGATTTCACGCAGATCTGTTTTGCTGTTAGCCACATAACAGCCACATAATGAGATAGGTACATTACATAGCAGTAATTTATTATTTAGCGTAAGGCATCACATTTTCACGGCATCATCCCTGATGTCAGTTCTAGATTAGAGCCTGAAGTAGCCTACAAGAACCTGCTGACGAGAGACTTCTGTAATGTCAGTACAATAAAAATGGACCTACGTAACGAAGTTCGTTCACTGCTGGCTACAAGTTAGCAATCAAATGGCGTTTTTCCATTACATGGTCCCTGATTGACTTGCCTCGACTCTACTCGCCTTTTTTGGTTTTCCATTATGAAAAAAAGTACCTGGTACTTTTTTTTAGTACCACCTCTTCGAGCTGAGCCGATACCAAAAGGTGACGTGAAAGCGACAGAGGGGGGTGTCCTGAACAAACCCGCCATTTTAAAATAGTTTAGTCAGCTGTGTTTTTTTTTTTTTTTTTTTTTGCTGTCTCCAGCTTCTTTTGAAACAAAATGTGTCTTCTGGCTGTGGCAACAACGACACACCTTCGACGTTCTGTGTGTGTGTCGCGTTAGGTCACAGCAGTTTACTGCGGCGCCGCTATGATGACCAGCCAAGCTCGCATCACGCATGAGGCGGTACTAAATCTGCAATGGAAAAAGGACTAGGGGGCACCGCAGCCGAGCCGAGTAGAGCTGGTACTAGCAGTGGAAAAACGCCAAAACACAACAAAGGCTGTCACTTGAATGGCGTTTTGAGCTAACGTTAGCAATCAAACAATTATAGATAGCTAAAACGTTTGCCGGATCCGGATCCCTTGGCGTTATGCCGTAAACCGTTTAAATCTGAGCATGTGCAACTCACATCTGCACTCGACTCATCGGGTAGTGACACCCCCCTTGTCATTAATGTCGCTATGAACGTGTATACGATCAAGTGCCAACAACTAACAATTGAAATAATACAAATATATAGTCCAAACCAATAGTCACTTATATAATTACAATTTGGCATATCTAAACAAAATCAACGATTACCAGTCACAAGCCTTAACACCTTAGCTAATGTTAGCAAATAATTGCCGTTAAAAAAAAAAAAAAAAATGATTAGAGAATAATGTAATAATTGTTACAGACCTAACAGTAGCTAACGTTAGCTGCTTGAGTTTAGCTGAAGACTGCCTCAACACATGTTCTGATAGGTGTGTGTATTGAAGGGCTGCACGACAGGGGCAATTCTATTCTAGTTGCTTACGTTTTAATTTGAGTTGTAATCTGCGCCATGAAATGACCAACTTCTTCTCTGGGGATCACCAACGTTAAACTTCACAACCGCACTCCTGCTCTCCCTCTGACAGATCAGATAGAGACTCAGCCAAAGGCAGGAGTCTGGCACAACCTCCTCCGATTGGCCAACACTACGTTTCTGTTGACCCTTTCCTTGACTGGGTTACAGGTGCATAGCATCGGCGACAGACACACAGGATATTAAACCTGTTTCAAGCCCTTTGAACCTGTAATTGTTTGCCCTCTGTCACTAACAGACAAGTTCACAAACTCTCACTTGCGCACGAAAATTGATTTCAAAATAAAATAAAATAAAAAAAATGTTATTATAATTTTTAGGGGGGCTGAGATGAAATTTTGGGTGGCTTGAGCCCACCTAAAAAGGGTCTAGTTGCGGTAAATAAACGGATATTAAAGTGTTCTGCTGCTCTCAGTATTCTGCTAAAATACAACAATTAAATTACAAACAAATGAAAGCAAATCGTTTCCAGCATTCTTTTATTACACACATTGAATATTGACTTGAATATAAAAGGCACCACTTAAAGAAGGATGACAGTTACATTTTAAAGTGCCGTTTTTTTATTGATAATATTTTTCCAAAAACATTTTAACACAAAAAATCTGAGTGTTTATTGCGCCAGTTGATATCGCGATGAAGATTTAAAAAAAAAAGGATATGTTGTGCAGCCCTAGTGTATTATTGCTGACAAGTTTAAACCACAATCAACTTCATAGATGGTTCTTTACTATTACATATATGACCTGGAATTCACACACACACACACACACACATAATACATCATAATACAGGCTTTAACTTGCGTAAATATAAAAACCCACTCGCCCGTTCGTGCATCATCGTATCAAAAATGACGTCATCGTTCTCTTTCCCCGTCGGAGAACGCTTGTTGAATGATTTCATTTGAATGTGCTCTTGGCCAATCAAGAATTGAGTTGGGGCTTGAGGCTTTTGACGGGGTTTTTTTGTGACATTTTTTTACGCTTTTGATGCTTTTGACAGTTTCAACATTTTTGACTTTTTCTCAACATTTTTTTTGACATTTTTGTTTACATTTTCTTGGCGGGGGGGTTTTCTATGCTTTCATCTGCGTTTTTTTTCCGACGCTTTCAATATTTCTTTAATGTTTTTAAATGTTGTTTCCTCCCTAAAGTTTGTCCCTTTCTTATGTTTCTTTGATGCTTTTGACGTTTTTTTGAGAAAAATTTTGTTTACTTGTTTTTTGAAAAAAAAAAAAAAAAAAGAACTATTTGTATAGGGGCCAGTAAAAATTGACTTTGGGCAAGTAGAGTTTTTTTTTTTTCACTTGTTTTTAACCCCTAGGTTCATTTTGCACCGGATTTGTCCTTTAACATTGAACCCTGAAATATTACTGTACATCACTACATTGTCTGGCGTTTGTACTTATTATCCTTATATCATTGCTTGTCTTTCTGATATGTAATTTAATACACACGTTATCTAAAGTCTACTAAACATGCAGTGTGTCTGTGTGGTGTTGTAGAGCCAGAGGCAGTGGCAGGAAAAGTTCTACACCATGGCCTCCCAGATTAAGCTCCTCTTGGAGATCCCAGAGCGCATCTGGAGCGCCATGGAGGCGTGCCAGTACCTGCAGGCCACCCAACTCTACCTGCTGTGTTGCCACCTGCACGGTCTGCTGCAGCTGGAGGCTGCTACAGGGGGCCATTACAGCCCCGTCCTGGCTCGCTTCCCCATTCTGGTCCGGCAGGTAGCCACCACAGGACACTTCAGGTACTAGATCTTTCCTTACTTGTGTCTTTGGGAAGACACAATGTCACTAAGTAACATTCCTGCTTTGGGGCTAGTGATTCTTCTAAAAAAAAAAAAAAATTCCAGGCCTCATAACTGAAAGGAGTAGTGATGGATCCACTAGAACCAACTAGATCCAGGTAGTGAAAGCTAAGTCCTTGGTTTGGCTTGTGTAATGACGGCAGATGGACAAAGAAAATGTTGGTCACATATGTCATACTCTATGCCCGTTAAAGCTTTACCCTAGCTCAGTGGTCTTCACTGATTATTTCATGAGAGCCACACTGATAAAACAAAGTCAATAGGAGAGATAATTATTTTGGGCCTTTATTATATAGGACAGCTAAAGATGTGAAAGGGGAGAGAGAGAGAGAGAGAGAGGGGGAATGACATGCAGCAAAGGGCCGCAGGTCGGAGTCGAACCTGCGGCTGCTGCAACAAGGACTGAGCCATTGTACTTGGGGTGCGCGCTCTACCAGGTGAGCTATCCAGGTGCCCCAGGAGAGCCAGTTTTACCACAAAGTATCAAACGTTACATCCAGTTGTAAATAGCATTCCTGCTTATCAAGCTGTCATCCCTGAACATACAACATGCAATGTTTTCTACCTTAGCCCATCATGTATCTAACCATCCAAGAGCACATTCGCCGCTAAGAGCTGGACAGACCGCCCAAACTCCGCAGTGAGTCAGTGTTAAGGACGGAAGGGCAGAGCGTGTTTAAATATCTTTTTCTAATCTATATTTCCATCTTGTAATGCCACTGTTTTGGGGTGTTTTTTTTAAATATAAATTATTTATAATAGAGCAGACTTAGGGTGATGTTATAGCCCTGCTTGTTTTTATGAAATATCTGTATCGAGTGCATGATCATATCACCGTATTATTTACTGCAATGCGAGCCACAAATTAAAGCTTGGTGAGCTGCAGGAGGCTCACAAGCCGCGCAATGAGTAACACTCAGCAGTGGAATGTAACTAAGTATATTTACTCCAGTACTGTTCTTAAGTCCAAATGTTGAGGTACTTGTACTTTACTTGAGTTTTTTCTTTTCATGCCACTTTCTACTTCTACTCCGCTACATTTCAGAGAGAAATATTGTACTTTTTACTCCACTACATTCATCTGACAGCTTTAGTTACTAGTTACTTTACACATTAAGATTTCTGCACACAAAACACATGTAGTTTATAAAATCTGATGTTTTATTATACATTAAACTACCCAACAATATATAGACCATCAAGTCCAGCTGAAATGATTAGCCGATTGAACACTTAGTTGATTGACACAACTGTTTGGATCGTTTCCAGTTTCTAAAATGGGAGGATTTTTTTGCATTTTGAGTACTTTTACTTTTAATACTTTAAGTACATTTTCCTATTGATACTTTTTATTTATTTTTTAATTTTTTTTATACTTTATTGTAGTGCTTTCATATCCAGTCACGTTATGTTTTTTCCTATCGTACTTCAATTTTTTTTTACATTTTTATATTATATAATAACATGGAAAAAGAAAAGAGAAAAAAAAGAAAATATAATTTAAAAAAAAACATAAACTGACAACATACCAAAACATTCCTATTGATACTTACAGACCTTTTACTTAAGTAACATTTTCAATGCAGGACTTTTACTTGTAACAGAGTATTTTTCTTTCAAGAATACGTGGATACATTTTGTATGTTAAAAAATATGTAATGTAAAACTATACAGTTTGCATTTGATGTAACTTATTTATTCTAGAGAAACAACTCGCAAATCCAAACAAATTCTTCTGTGCAGGTGTGTTGGACGATAACAATCAACTTCCAAACAAAGAAAAAAAATCAAGAGCAGTCTTGATGAAGGTCCGGAGGGACCGTAACGTTAGTTTTTCTAAATAAAAGGTGATGCTATAGCAAGAGCAGTGTGTGGGATTTTTTCCCTTTGTTTCGATGTAACTAATTTATGAAATCAATGTTCTTCGTAGTTGTTGATATCACTTTTTTTTCTGTGTTGTTTTGAGTCTGGAATAGAGGATTTTATATCCTGTACCAGAATATTTTCAATACATTTCAGTAGAAATCGGTCAGCGTCTGGTCTGTTCTCTTGCAGGTCCACCATTCTCCTGGACAGCCGGTCTCTGCTGCGGGGCCGTGCTGTGTCGGACCAGGCCATAGCCGAGGCCCTGGTGTCCACCATGCTGCTGGAGGACAGCTCACCACGCCAGGCCCTGGCTGACTTCCTGCTGGCCCGGAAGGCCTCCATCCATCAGCTGCTCAACCAACCACAACACGGTATTCTACCGTTTGTTACACCTGCCAACATAAATGCACATCAATATCAGAGTGTGCCATATAGGGCTGCACGATATGAGGAAAATATGGGATAATGTTGTTGAATATCGCGCTAACCATATAGCTTGCGATATATAAACAGATATTAAAGTGTTTTCAGTTGTGCTGCTTTCAGTATTCTGCTAAAATGCAACAAACTGCTTGTTGGATTTAAAACAAATGAATTCATTTCCAACTGTCTTTTATTACATTAAATTGAATATAAAATTGGCAGCACTGAAAAAAGTGACAGTTACATTATAAAGAGCAAATTTCTACTGAGATTTTCTTTCAACGATCGGAAATCCTATGTATAGTGATTTTTTTTTTTTTTGCGACTATTTTTACGATTCTTTTCCCTAAAATCATTTTTTTTATTTTTTTTATTTTATTTTACCAATGATTGACCTAAATATTTTCTGTTTCTACGGTACCGCCGACATCATATCTGTTTCCAGCAAAACAGAGCGAAAGCAGAAAAAGCTGAAAATCCATGTTATGTTCTTCTTTACAAAGTAAATAAATGTCAGACCGACTGACTGACATGTGATGTGCATTCTTCTTAGAAAACAATTTTTAGAAATGTCTCATAATATATTGTCTCTAGAAGTGTATTATTCAACTTTTGTTTTTGTAGAAGAAGGAAAAGACAATCGCAATACTCAATACTATCGAATCGCAGTAATTCTTGAATCGCAATAGATGAATACTGCAATACAAATCCAATCAGCGCCCACGTATCTGGAAAGAATGAAATT
Source organism: Sander lucioperca (assembly GCF_008315115.2). Taxonomy (NCBI): domain Eukaryota; kingdom Metazoa; phylum Chordata; class Actinopteri; order Perciformes; family Percidae; genus Sander; species Sander lucioperca. Next base: position 22,967,954 of record NC_050174.1, read on the forward strand.
GGGACAGAAGCATTACGTCCCAGCCCTAGAAGGCATGAAGCATGAAGTATTGCTTGAAGGCTTTTACTGCGATGCAGAGCAGGAAATGTTGTTTGCAGTATCATTATTTTCTGATTTTCAATGTCAGTTGACGTAAACCTGTGTGTGTTTGGTACAGGTGCAGGGATCAAGGCCCAGGTGTGCAGCTTGGTGGAGCTACTGGTCACCACTCTGTTCCAGGCCTACGCTGTCTTCTACTTGCCCCCAGAGGGAGGCCCCCGGGCGGGGGAGGGAGCCCTGAGCTGTGGCATGCTCTTCTCTATCCTGGAGAATGTCACCTCCACCACATATGCAGGTAAACAGCTGGGGTGACAGGATACTTTTAGTGCCTAGCGAGAGCTATTGAAAACAGGCCTCAGGCTGCGTTCAGACCGGGAAACAGTGATGCGGCAATTTGCCACAGAGTAGTCGGGCGGTGTGGGAGTGTTGTTGTGGAGAGAGATTTGTTGTTACAGGAAACAGTCAGCTGTTACACCATCTCCCAGGCAGTTCAGTGCTTGTGTTTGGTGTTTTAAAACTTTCTTGTGGCAGCGATAGAGGCAGTGATGTTTCCTGTTTCCTGTACGGGACTCTCACACCGCCTCAAAACATAGCTCAAAAACACACCGACACGTCTGATCTCTGCGGAGTTGCAATTGCTTTTTATATTTAATTCAATGTTTAATTTGTTCAATAAAAAAGTGTTGGAAATTATTTTCCGCTTTTTTAAATTCAACAAGCAATTTGCTGTTTTTTAGCAAAATACCGAATAACAGCAAAAAGGCAGAACTAAGTACACTTTAATATCTTTTAATTTATTGCAAATAATATCGTTATTGTGATATTCTACAACGTTTTTGCATATCACATACTTTCCTCATATCGTGCAGGCCTAACAAATATCCATAGATAATGAAAATGTGAGACTAAAAAATCCCATCTCTCTCCTTAGCTAAAGACAGGAGGGTGTTGCAGGAAGAAACAAGTACAGCCAGCTGGTTCAAGTACCTGCCTCCCTCCATCACCGAGTTTCAGCCCACCCTCCGCACCCTGGCTCAGCCAATCCAGAGAGAGCAGCTCCGGGACACCCTGCAGCAGTGGATTGATACGTAAGCTCCAACCAATCATTTGTTCACATTTGTTCTGTTTCCTTTTGTCTTAGGTGTTTTCAAAGTTTGACATAAAAGTCTAATTATAAGCATACCCAACCACAGAGATAAAATAATAGGTAGGTAGGGCTAGACTTGAATACTCGATTATTCAAAAATGTATTCATTGGGTTGCTATTTGGTTTTTAATTTTGGGATTTGGATATTCAGGAGTGTTCCCCCCCCCCAATACTGTAAAATAACAGAATCCTTAAAAATGAATACCTTTAATTTATTGCTAAAGATGAAGAATTTAGGTCACCATCATTCACTACAGGGCAGTGCAATTGCCATACCAGGCGGTGATACAGAGTATCCTGGAGTCCAGCCTGTGGAGGAAGAAAAGCCATTTTTCGGGTGAGGTCCTTGGTGATTTAAACCCTGAGGAAGCTAGGTAGTCCTATTGATGGTGATGAAGGTGGTCCTTCTCTTGGCCGTCTTCTGTAGTCCACAGTCAGCCTCTTGGTTTTGCTGGAGTTGAGATGGAGGTTGTTGTCCTGGCATCATGATGTCAGGGCTCTGACCTCCTCTCGGTAGGCCGTCTCATTGTCATCAGTGATCAGCCAGTGATAGTTCTGTCATCAACAAACTTGATGATGGTGTTTGAGCTGTGGGTGGCCACGCAGTCGTGCCTGAACAAGGAGTACAGGAGAGGGCCGAGCACACAGCCCTGAGGGACGCCAGTGTTGAGTCAGGGTGGAGGATGTGGTGGAGCTAATCTACCCAGCCTGGGTTCTGCCCGTCATTAAGTCCTCTGTTGATCTATTTGGCCTCTATGCAAATTGTAGTGGGTCCAGTGAATCAGGAAGAGAGGAGCTGTTGAAGGTTTTAACTTCATGATGGTGGAGATGAGTGCTACTGGGCAGTAGTTGTTCAGGCAGAGGGCTTTAGTCTTTCTGGGGACAGGGATAGTGGTGGTCTTTTTGAGACATATGGGGACTACAGATTGGAGCAGAAAGAGGTTGAAATTGTCTGTGAAGACATCCGCCAGTTGATCTGCACACACCTCGAGAGCTCGGCCAGGGATGCCATCAGGTCACGGTGGATCCATCCTTTTGAAGGATCTGCAAAAAACCTTTACAATATATTTACTTTATTGATTGAAACAATAGTCTCAAGGTCTTTTCCATGCTTGTTGATTTGTAAAAACTGACTCAGGCCCTAATCAATTATCAAAACTATCTTTGATTGATTTTATGTTGATACAGTATCTAATCAATGCATCGTCAATCTTTCCTCTGCTTTCAGCTGTAAGGAGGACATCTGCCGTGGCGTTGGCAGCCTTCTGGTCTATGTGAAGAGCCTGAAGGGATTGGCAGCCATTAGAGACGCTGTGTGGGACCTCCTGTCCACCGACTCCATCAGTCAGCACTGGAGCACTGTGTGTCAGCGGCTGCTGGAGCGCCCCCTGGCTGCCTGGGATGACTTCCTGCAGCAACTTTTTCTTCAGCGCCTGCAGGTTAGTGCTCTCCTAGTTTCACAATTGGTATCGCAGTTTGCTGTTTTCATAATCTAAACGGGTCTATCCATTGACTTTGTATAGCTGCCTCCACGCGATTATGTGTTGTGTTCAATATCACAATATCAGCAGCCCTGCCTGCACTAAAATTCTACATATTGTAATATTCCAATGATTCCTTCCTCCCATTTCCCAAGGCCATCACCAAAGAAGACACTGAAGCCATATCAACGAGCTCCGTCCAGCTCCTCACCTCAGCTGTGAGGGATCTTGAGGGCCAGGCCATCCATACTTCTTCAGGTACCAACCATGGCTCAGGGCGCGGGGCCCAGTACGAGGTAGATGTGGCATCCTTCCTGTGGTCGGAGTCTCCAGGGGACCTGCTGAGTGACGCGGGCTGGGTCAGTGTGAACCAGCGGGGGCAGCAGCACCAGAGGAGTAGCCTGGCCATGAAGACCCAGGCCCTGACGCCCTGCGTTCAAAACTTCTGCTCATCCCTGGATGCTAAGCTAAAGGCCAGGCTGGATGACCTGCAGTACTACCTACCCTCCCAAGACACAGGTAAGGGCAGCTCAAACTTAGCAACTGTGTGCTAGTCTTCTTAAGCCAGTAACATTCAGACAGACTTCTTCCTTAAGGCCCTGACACACCAAGCCGACAGCCAGGAACTAGTAGCGACGAAGGCTTACTCTGGTATTGCCTTACGTAAGCCCATGTCGCCTTCGTTTTGGCCAGTTTGTTTAGCCGTGCAGATGGTGCAGAGAGAGGGAGGTCTATTACGGTCTTTATATTAAATGCACTTCCACTACTGCCCAACTTGGACCGAAGGCCAACAGTTCCTTGGTGTGTCAGGGCCTTTAGGACAGGGAGTGGATTGTCAGTCCCCATCTACGCTCCATGAGGTGGTCACGTTCTAAATGTCCAAACACCTGTTACTAATTGTCATGGAACCTGAGGCTGAGATAATCATAGTCGTCCATTGACATTAAAGAGGCATTCCTGTTCTGCAAAAGCTAAAGCCCCACAAGTTTTGAGGCAGAAATGATCATTGTAGCTCAAAAAAATAAAATGCCAGCTAGTGCAAGAATTAAGCAGACAGTTTGCTATTGTTTGTATACAATATTTAGTATACAGTACTGTACACAGGCCCAGTGTTGTTCTCACATCCTATATAGTGAACACATGATGTTCATCTTTCACGCTGTGCTCTGCAGGCTCTGACTCCATCTCTGCGGCAGTTCCCTCCTCTGGTCCCACAGAGAGCTTGTCAGCATCCTCCTTTAACCGCTTCACGGACTCGCCGGCGGTGGAGGAGGCTTTACGTGAAGGCTGCACGGCCTGTGTCCGCAACATCCTGTCCTCCATCCGCTCTGAACTGGCCGCAGCCACGCCTGACCCCAGCCCCGCCCGCCTCAGCTCAGTTCTTTTTACCGCCAGGCTGTGCCAGTCCATGGGTGAGCTCTGCCCCAACCTGAAGTATTGCATCCTGGGAAAACAGAGGGCGTCTGAGGCCACAGCAAAGGGGACCCCCAGACAGGGCAAGAAGCTGGGCAAAGCGAGGGCCACGGAGGTCAGCCCGGCCCAGGCCAAGTGGGCGGGTCTAAAGGAGGAGCTTCTCATTTGCAGCATGGAGGCGTACCGCATCTGGAGCTCCGCCCTCTCTAAAGTCAGACACTGTATTTCACTGTATTTGTTAAATGTGGCATACAGTCTGATTTGTGTTGAGTAGTTTAGAATCCTGGGTGGCAGAGACTAAGATAGCAAGCGGCAATTAACTGTCGAATTTGAGGATGGAGGTTCATCTTTTTGGAACGGTATAGATAACGAATTAATCTAAGCACAAAAGTCCATTTACTAGCTTTTTGTAGTGTTTAACTGCATCTTACAGTTAAGAATCAAGGTAGCCATTGTCATCCAACATCAGAGACCATCTTCAAACAGAGGCGGGGGTTATTATCTCACTCCATATGGGACTCTAAATGAATGTTAATGCTGCTCTGTGTCTGCTGCGTAAATTGCCAAATGTTTGCCATAGCAACATTATAAGCTGGTAATATGTCAACGTTGTGTTTCGTTCCACTGCCCCAAAATGGCAGCTTTAATCCATGTTGTAAATTGTTTCAAGACCTGCCTAGTGACGATGCGTGGTGTTGTGACAGGTGCTGCTGGATAAGTTTGGCGCAGCGCTGCGTGCTGAGTCTGCCGGCGCCATCCTAACAACAGCAACAAACTGGGAGGATCTGGAGATCCAAGAAGAAGCCGAGTCGGGGAGCAGTGTCACATCCAAAATCAGTCTTCCAGTCCAGGTCAGCTGCTCCGCACCACCTCTTAACACAGACAGGAAGCACAGTGATGGCTGATTCCATTCAAAGATCTGATGTGAAACTTGTGTTTTCTGCAGCCGTCGTGGTTCGTGCAGTCGCTGCTGTTCCAGCTGTGTGTGGAGGTGAACCGGGTTGGGGGCCACGCTCTGCCCCGGCCCACCCTGCAGGAGCTGCTGCAGGCCTGTCTGACTCAGGCCCTGCACCACTACCATAGCCTCACACAGCAGGCATCCAGCAGGGTAACACACACACACACACACACACACACACACACACACACGCACAAACACACTCACACAGTGTTGAGAATTAGGGCAGTTCTGTACTGTAATAAAAAACCTCCGACCTTTGAGTACCAGGTACAGTGATGTAACTTTTGTCTCGTCACCTATACATTTCTGAATTGTAAAGCCTGGATTTGGGCATAGTGAGATAACTTGGTTTTCAGATTCTATAATCTCTGAAAGGCTTGGGGTAAGGGTAATCCTCATGATGAGATTCAGAGATCATTCTTGACCTGGGAAACAGCAGTTGACAAAATAATCCCATCACAAGGTCACCCTACTGCAGAGCCTTTACATATAGCAAATGGCCAATCAGACTGTAACAAATGCCTGCTGAAAATGAGCATAATATGAGCACTTTAAAAAAAAAATTATGCTCATTTTCAGGTTCATAATTGTATTTTGAGGTCGTACCAGAATAGGTTTACGTGGTTTAATTTTCAAAAAACACCATATTTTTGTTGTACTGCACATTTCTGCAGCTCCTCTTTTCACCCTGTGTTCAGGTCTCTGTTTTAGCTACAGAGTGAGACCTCTCAACTTCTGTAACATCTTTGTTGTCAGTCGCACATGCGCAGTAGCTAGGTAAGGATTACATCAGCTAGCTAGCTGTTTAAACAACTTCGGTCAGTTACATGGCAGGAGACTTCTTCTAAATGAGGGCGCACTTCCAACTTTGCGTGGAATAACTGCATACGAGGGACATGTAAGTAGTTCTTTTGTAGATTATGGTGAACTAGTGTGTGTTATAACAGTGTTTTGCCATTGAGAATGAACTAGCATGCTACTGTTAGCCCCTTCGTTTCGGCTTGTGATGTAAAAAGCCCTGCCGATTTTGAACAGCTCACCCGGAGACTGAAGGCAGGTTACATTCAGAAACCCGTATCTCACTCAAAACAGCATGAATGTGTTTTTTTCTCCAAGTTTGTATGCATGTGGAAGCACCAGAGACACAAAATAACACCCCACATTTCTTTCATAATATGGGCAATTTAAATTTTTTTTTTAATTTTTTTTTTTTTAGGTGAATTAAACCCTCTTTTTGAAAAGTCACCACTGACTCCTCATACATGCCAGCTCAGTCCACCACGTTGAGCTTTAGAAAGGAATTATTGTTGTTAGGTTATCCACAATTTCAGTACGTTGGGGCCAAAATAAATAAAAAAATTTATTTTCCCATGCAATGGATTCTTTTCCAATGAACTTTTTTTTTTTTTTTTTAATTGGTCCAGTATTGAGCAAGAACACTGTAACCATCAGCGACGAACAAGGCTGCAATGCCACCCTATGGGACAAATGTTCACCGTCAATGTACATCTACTAAAAGTTCTGTTTTTACCACTGACCGGCTCAGATTGGTATTATGTGTGTCTGGCTACATTATGGGAAGATTGTGAAGTCTTGTTCGGACACCTGGCAAGGTGACTTATGGGAAGACAGCGATGTGGAACCATAGATGTTTATAGTGTGGATTTTGAGTGGTGAGAGTTTCAGGGAGTTTGTTGTTTTGGAGGACAGAAAGCAAGCTTAGTTTTATCTAAAAGACTTTCAATTGCGCATTTCCGAATTGTGCCAATGAAATGTCGAGCTACACTTTGCGCAGCTTTCATAGACGCTACCTATGGATACGGACCAGCTGAAGTTGAAGCTCGTTGTGCTACAGCTACAAACTGACCCTAACACTCCGGTCCATACACTGCGCCTTGCAGACCATCGGGTCTGCAGGGATCAGTTTGAGAGGGGATGACTACCGCAGCCAAAGAAGAGAGGTAGTCCTATGCCAAAGCACATTTTGCTAAAGAAAAACGCTGTTCCAAGAGTGGAGAGCTGGTGACAGAGCTGAGTCACTGTGTTGACCTGGCATCAGTAAGTTACACACAAAAGCATGACAGGATAACAGCGTCTTCTCCATCTTCCCATAATGTAATTATAATAACAATCTGAGCCTGTCAGTGGCAAAACAGCACTATTAGTGGACGTACGTTGACCATGCACATTTGCCCTTTAGGGTTACATTACAGCACGGTTCGGGGCTCGTTTAGTAGTGGATTTCAAAGATTTTTGTTGATATTAGTCACGTACACACAAATGCATGGGAAAATAAGTTTCAGGTTGGATATAAAAGAAAATCCTTTAAATCTTAATTTGCAAAAAACATTTGATTGATGAATCTCTATGCAGTTTTGCTGACTTATCCTTCCTTATTATGCCATTTTATTTAAAATATACATGTGTACAGACAAGGCTAGCAGCAACAGCGCCGCGTCAGACACATTTGTGTGAAAAGATATAGAAAACGCCACGCAGCCGCCACACAACTGACACGCAACAGAAACGCCACGCTCACGCCACGCAGGCAGTGTGAAAGAGGCCTTATCATGCAGCTGCCTAGATTCCCTGACTCTATGGAGGCACAGAGTTGAAGTACTCCTCTGCCTGGAAAGGTTATGAGGTTATGTTGGACACTGACCTGAATGACACCTGGGGGGACCACTGACTAAACTTACATAGCAAGAGTTGGTAAGCTGGAAATTCCACAACACTAAGAAGAAGAGGGAAGTGATCAGCAAAAAAGAAATCGGAAGGGAAAACGGGGACGGAAAAAGGAGGGAGTAAATAGAAGAATGGAGAAGGAAGTGCACTTTGCTTTCATTCGTTAGGATCCACATTAGCTTCCTAAATGTCCCTGCCTTTTTGTCCCTGTTCCTCTGTCCTCCAGGACGGTGCGTTTCCCATGACTCAGAACCGAGCCCTGCAGCTGTTGTTTGACCTGCGTTACCTCAACACCACACTGGGCAGCAGGCCGGAGGAGGGCAAGAGCTCCCGGTCCCACCAAGACCCCAGGTAACTAATTCATCACACGCAGCCCTTTGCTGTTTATTTGAATAGGGACAGATGCTACGACATAGACATGTGTGCAACAAATCTCCAAATGGACGGCATCACAGCATTAGCTAGAAGGACTTTTAAACAGTCATTAACATTAAACATTGCCACATTAAATTCCCCCCCCCAATTCACCACTCAACCCTCACACCCAAACGCATGTGTCCCTACCTCCCGTTAAACTTTTAAACAATGCTGCTTGAGGCTGTAGAGATTTTTTTTTTATAGTTTCATGGTGTTTTACTGTGGGGTTAGGGAAATGTGTGTTTCCTGCAATGTGTTTTTACCACAGGATGTGTGCAGTTGTTTTGTCTATAACTGTCAAGGCGTTATTTATGTGTGCAGCTTGGTGTCCAAAACTAATTTCCCTAAGGGGACAATAAAGCGTATCGTGTTGTAAATTAACTTTAAAAATAGATGAAAAAAGGAAGCCCAATCTGAAGGGGACCCGAGCTCAGTCGGCCCATTACAACAGACACGAGGACAATTACACCTGATCCATTATTAGACTCAATGTAAAAACATAGAAACTAATTCCAAAAAGAATTAGCTTACACAATTCAAAGATGAATTAATAGAACTAATGGAAAGTCTTCTTTTCACCTCCTGCACCGACAGTATAACATTCTGTAGTAACTGGGCGATAGACAGAAGATCATTTTCTAACCAGTTTAATAGCTGTGGATGAAATTCCAAAAGGTAATTATCACTTAATAGCGTCAATCTGTAACATAGGCTACTAGTATCCCAAAATATTTTTCTCTTTTGGTGATTATGATCCATGCAGGTATTAGACATAATGACTAGGGATGTAACCACGCATCGTGAATCGGTATAAAATCGATTTAAGTGTGGAAAGATTACAACCGGTTGAGATAAAAAAAATAAAAAAAAACGCAATGCAATTTTTAAACAGTGTGACTCTAGTTAACATACAGCAGGTAACGTTAGCCTACCGTTAGCTAGTAACGTTAGCTGGCTTAAAATGCTGACAGCTGAATAGTACAAGCATTTTGTGAGGACAAAAAGGGGTGAATCTCCCACAACTTGCTCCAGAAGATCTGACAAATGTGTATTACTCATAAAAGTATCATCTATAACTTATGAAAAGTCCTAAGAGATCCAAGTGGTGGAAAGTATTCAAAAATACTGAAATCGGTGATGCCGCAATTTCCCATTGCAGCCCATGTTAAGGCGAGCCACTACAGGTGAATTAGAGTGCGGATCGGGCCGCATTTTTCTGTCCGAGCCTGGCCCGTGTCCGACAGAGCAGTAACCGAACCCGACCCGAGCCCGACAGGCATTAAGATATTTATGTCCAAGCCCGACCCGAGCCTAACACAGTTAAAATCTATTTTTTTTTCTCTAAGTAATGACACGTATGTTTGTTTGCTGGTCCGCTGAGCTGTGTGAGCTGCGAGGGGAGGACAGGGAGCGAGATGGCAGCTCCTCTTTCAGATTCTGCATCACGGTCGCTCACAAAGGCTGACAGTTACGTCAGGAAATGAAGCGACGTGATGAAAAATGCATATCACGCTGATGTGACCGAGCCCAACCCGAACATAATTTCTAAATATCCGTCCGAGCCCGGCCCGTAGGGTTCCGTCGGGCTCGGGTTGGGTATCCATCCTCTAAGGTGAATAGGGGAAATATTTTAACTAACAGTTATCTCCATGAAACTACCCCAGTTGATTATTTACATTAAGACAGTATTTTTTTGTATTACAAGTTTTCTGAGCTTTTATGTTTATTTTTTCTCAAATAAGATATTATCTTAATAAATTCCAGTGGCAGTTCTATGGGGTGGCCATAATATTATATATTGTGCCTCGACCCCCAGTAAAACCTTAAGAGTCCCTCGTCAAAAACTACATGCATGACGGCTTCACTGATAACGCATGGATGTCGCTCCCACATTTGGCAGAGGCCAGAGCGGTTAATAAAGCCGCTTTAAAGGAGAGATGTAGCTTGAAGGAGCTCTCTGCATGTCTGACCTGCCTCCTCTTAACGTGGCTATGAACTGTGAGTGCTGACATAGTCTGCACGTCTTTTGTAGGGCCTGGAACGTGCCCTCTTTAACTTGCTCAGGGACAGAATATCTTTTGGGGGCAACCAAGCAGGCTTCTGTCTGGGCCTGTCCTGCCTCCCTGGTGCCAACATAGGTAGCACTTCTTAGCCCTCAGAGTGACAGGAGATGTAGCTTGGACTCCTGGCATCACATTAGCAGTAGTCTCGCATTGCCAGACCTTCCTCCACAACGCTGTGGAGGAAGGCCTCTTTTACATGTAAAATCTTGACATCATTAAAAAAAAGACTCTGAAAGCTGCAAACGTGTTTTTTTTGGTTTTTTTTGCTTGTCTTCCAGGTTCCACGAGGTCTGTGATTGGCTGGAGGGCTACATTGACCCGTTTGACCTGGACGTGTTCACACCGCCGCTAAATACCAACCTCAACCGCATGTCCCAGAGGACCTCGGTACTTTCAGCCATTATCAACACACACACACACACACACACACACACACACACACACACACACACACACACACACTGCTGGTTGAATTGTGCTTATTTTGAACCCTGGAAGCATCACCACTAAACTTCTAGAACCACCAGTCACATTAGCCCTGAGATGTTAATGCTTATATTGTCCAGATGTAAAAAAAAAAAAAACTAAAGAAGAAAGAAAAGATGTTACAGTTACTGTGGGGACTTAGCTGTAGCCTCTATGATAAATGACTGGAATCGCACGTTTCTTAATTTTAACACCTACCATCCCTAGTTTACATCTTTCTGCGTTAACCAAGCTTCTCTCTCTCTCGCCTTTCTACTTCATTGGTACAACTTTTCCCTGTCACCTGCAGCTGTAGACAACATACCGCTGCCGCCCTGTGGCCTGTATAAGTGACTGCAACAATATTTACTGCTAGTGTCACAAACACTAATTTCACATTTATGCTCCTATGTTCGTCAAGCTACAACTACAATGCATATTTCCTCTTTTTCCTCTGTGTGTTTGTTGTGTGTGTGTGTGTGTGTGTGTGTGTGTGTGTGTGTGTGTGTGTGTGTGTGATAAACTGCATTACTGAATAACTATATGAGATTCTGTAACTCAAGATACAACAGCTACCATTATAAACGTTGTTCAAAGGTTGATGTGGCGTTGTGTCTCAGGTGCTGCTGGGGCTGCTGACCGGCTCAGAGAAGCAGTTTGCCCTGCGGAGCAGCAGTCTGAACTCCCAGGAGCCGTACAACATCCTGCCACTGGCCAGCAGCCAGATCAGGTCAGAAGTCCACTTTCTTTTATTTTTTATTTTTTATTAGTGAAGGCAGTGTAACAACAGTGACGTACAAGGTTAATGACACATACAATATATTAACGTATCTATAGACAGGGACAAATGGTAAATACAATAACGTACAGCATACAACAGTTGTGATGATGTGGTAAGAAGCAGAGAGAATGGTGTGTGTGAGATTGGAGCGCTGCCTGGAAGACGACGTTGGGGGCTTAAAACACCGACTGGGGATTTCCCGTCAGTATAAGTAGCATAAACCAACCATACCATAACTGGGAAGACGTGCAGCCATCTCATAGTTCTACCAGAGAGGATTATGGGAGGAAAGCTGCCGTAGTCTTTAACGTCAGGTGTTTTTTTTGTCCATCTTCAGGTGTCCTCTCGGTTCCTAGCAGCCCAAGATCTGACCCAGGATCTGAGTTTGTAGGGTTCGGGATAGGATCCTTTTCCAAATCCCTTATTAGATACATTTAGGTTTAGCTTTCATCATTTGCAAGAAAAACTGAAAACTGGAGATTCCAATTAGTTCTATAATCACTTTTTACTCTGCTGAGCAGGCTGAAACACTACAGTTAGGTAGTTTATTTGGCCCCGGTACGAGTCGTTCCAATCCTAATATTGGGTATGTGCTGATCCGAAAACACACACACACACACACACACACACACAAACACGGCCTTGTTTCAGTTTTGTGACAATGAATTTCTCAGAAAATCCAAATGGGTTTTTAAATGGTTTATTTAGCATGAGAAGTTGGAAAATTGTCTTAATCCATAAAGGAACACTTAGTCTTTTAGATGATCTGAAAAATTCCAAATAAAAGTATTGAGCTTTCCGTACCAAGTCTTACTAATGTTAACCAGGAATTGGGAACTGTTGTTCCTCTCTCTATAGGTTTTGTATATCTGTATTTTTAATAACAGTATTTTGACCAAATTCCCACCATGGCTGTTATGTCCTCTGCAGGTTTGGGTTGCTGCCTCTCAGCATGTCCAGCGTGCGTAAATCCAAGTCGGCCACCAGGAGCTCTGACGCTCCGCACCAGCTGGTGAGTAACAGCTGACTGACTCTCATTGTTGTTGTTTCCTATGCTGAGCACCACAGTATGTCTCCATTTCATTTCATCTATTTGTTTATTGGACAGGGACAGTGCTCATGAATCAACAGCAAAGTCACTGTAAATGAGCCCGAGTTAGCTCAGCAGGCTCATTTTCATCCGTTGTCCCTGGCCAGTTTTAAAATGCCAACCTAAAAAAAACATCAAATACAATATAAATGACTTATTTCAGTCAGCACGCAAAAGCAACATACATAAGGCAACATTCAGACAGGCACAATGCACAACAAGAAGTAACAAACACAACATATCAGTAGGGCTGCCGCCTCTTAGTCGATTTGTCGACTAATCGGTCGTTTTGGTCTTAGTCGACTAAGATTTCTTTAGTTGATGAGTCATTTTTTATGGTTATTCATGCTTAATTACTCATTTCCAAGAAACTTATGAGCACATTTCTGGTAAACACAAGATTTAAAGTGGTGCTTTTGCAGGATTAATTGTGGAGAAACTCAGTTTTACAGATGGTTCATTAACTACATTTATATTGTGCTTTTCTAGTCTTAACCACCTCTCAAAGAGCACAGCTCTGTCGATTACATCAACTAATCAATGAATCAACAAAATCATTTAAGTGTTAGTCGACTGTTAGTCGACTAAGAATGTAGTCGAGGACAGCCCTACATATCAGATAAAAACCACAAGCAAACAAAACCAAGACACATCTGCAGGCACAAAAGCAAAAGTCAGCAGGCAGTCAGGAGTGTAATGTGCACACATCTGATTATCAATAATCCATTTCTTCAGCTGACCAGTAAAATAAATGTTCTCTGTGTCATTTGTTTTGTTCCACCCTGGGTAAATGTTGTCTGTTACACCCTCTGCCTTCCCAGCGTTTTTGAGTGCGAGAAACCCAGGCAAGTTTCTGTGTGTGTGTTTGTGTGTTTGTGTATATATGTGTGTGTGTGTGTGTGTGTGTGTGTGTGTGTGTGTGTTAGGGCTGAACAATTTGGGGGGAAACATCTAATTGCTTTTTTTTTTTTTTTTTTTTAGCTACATATTGCACCTTCTACGATCATGTTAAATAAACAAGGTGATATCATGACGTCGTGTAAACATACACGCCACTTTCCTAAAGCCAAGTGGCGTTATCTGTACGCATTTTGAGCTATCCATGTGTATGTCTACGCTCTATACAGCGGACGGCAGTCTGCAACGTCACAGCGTCAACATACATGCCACTTTCTAAAGCCACGTGGTGTGTTATCGCGAGGCTACGTGTTATTGCGAGGCTACGGTTGGGTTTAGGAAACGTCACACGCGAGTTGGGTTTAGGAAAGAAGAACCGGTTGGGTTTAGGAAAAGAACAAACATGGAAAGGAAACGTGACACGCGGGACACGATCCCAGCTCTCCTGGGTGAGAGTCCTGTGTTTTACCCATCCTCCACCCCAACCAACCTCCCTATGCGGATTTTCACTCTTTCATACTACTCGCTACGTAAATTCACACGCAATCGCAAGGTAATGTAAGTCAATGGAGGCCAAACGGCGTTGATAAACACACTAAAAAGCGAGTATGCGTCTTGATAACACACCAATAATGGCATACGAATTGGCGTGTCATACATATGCCACTTCATGAAATGAGAAAAGAATAATGAAAAATCCACTGAAATAGGACATTTCTGTGATATGTAACAGTAGTTCAGCATGTATCTTATGAAAAAACGGTAAGTATAATGATAAGAGGAATGAAAAATGTTAAATCAAATGTTACACCAAACGTTCAACTAAATATTCACATTCGATTCTTCAAATTTGCATTCTCTCAAATCGCGATTTCAATTTCGATCGTTCAGCCCGTGTGTGTGTGTGTGTGTGTGTCTCGTATTTTTCAGTAGTTCCTCGATTTCCCCTCGGTGCATTTTGCAGTGTGTGACAGTACTTTATTAACTGCTGAAATGATTGTGGTGTCAGATGGGTTGGAACTACAGGATGCTGTTCTGCTCTGCTCTCACTAATCTCCCCACACTCTGCTTGGGCTCATAATGCAGCTCAGGATCAGACTATTGATTGGAGAATTATTTAATGGGACAGCAGCACAGCAACAGTGACCCTTGGGCATTGTTACCTGTTTTGAATGGACCAATCCCATCTTGAGATTCATTCAGTATTACTGATGTCAGCAGAAAAAAAAAAAAAAAAAGATGTCTCTATGCAGCTCAAGTTGGGATTTGTCCGAAATCGTTACATTTTAAAGGACAATTCCAGCGCAAAACGAACCTAGGGGTTAATAACAGATGTGTACCCACTCAATCGTTCTCTGGGACATGTTTTCATGCTAATCGAATGTGTTTGTAGCTTGAAACAAGCTAGCGCGGACCGCTGATTAGCTTACAACGCTAGTATTCGGGGCACAGGGAAAGTAAAAACAAATCGCTATTTTATACCACTAAAAAGGCTCAAAATATCACCACACTTCAACGGTAGCATAATGAGGGTCCCTAAATGTTAACCGAAGCAATGAGAACTTTGTAAGTTTACAGTTTATTAAAAAGATAGTTTAGAATGACAGTAGCTCCCAAGACAGCTGCCGCCTGCAGCTGTATACTAGAACGCGACTGTCTTTATAATCTATCTTTTTAATAAACTGCCTGTACACTTACACAGTTCTCAATGCTTCGGTTAACATTTATGTTAAAGTTGACGTTTCGTGATTTTTTTTTTAGCCTTTTTAGTGGTATAAATAGCGATTTGTTACTTTCCCTGTGCCCCGAATACTAGCGTTGTAAGCTAATCAGCAGTCCACGCTAGCTTGTTTCAAGCTACAAACACATTCGATTAACATGAAAACATGTCCCAGAGAGCGATTGAGTGGGTATACATCTGTTATTAACCCCTAGGCTCATTTTGCGCTGGAATTGTCCTTTAAGCTTCCCTTTAAAAAAAAAAAAACTGACACAGTACTGACATTATGGGGAAAAAGTCTTGTTTTCTGTCTTACCAGCTGTGACATGATAACTATCAGTTTGCTTTGGAGCTAGTAGAAGCTGACTTTTATTACTTTGCATGGCAACCAGTGTCCCTGTGCTCCAGTCTTTGTGCTAAGCTAGGCTTAGCATATCTCATCTCTATACTGGGTACCAAGATGAAATCATTCTATTCTGTTGATCTTACTCTCGATAAGCGGGCAAACTTGAAAATATTTCCAACAAACCGTGTTTTCAAAAATCAGAACTGTTCAGTGGTGAGCCAGTCGACACCATACTAAGGTGTCGACTGGCTAACCATTGTTAAACCATTCAAAGGTTCCATTTAAAGTTTAACCATTGTAACCATTCAAAGGTTCCTCTGAAAACACTGAAAGTAGTCCCCACAAGTTCTCATATTCTTTACTTTGACATAATGCTAAGAGTCAACTCTCACTAGACATTTTGAATGCTGGGGTGGTATCCTTTGGGTAGCCCCCCAATTAGCAGTCATGCGCTTTAAGACCTTAGCTAATGTTAGGAAATGATTGAGGTTAAATAAAGAAATCGCAATTATTTCAAAAGAATTGACATCTAGACAATTATGTAATGATTGTTACAGGCCTACCAAGAAGACAATTCACTAAAACCTCAGCAAACCTGACGTTTCCTCCTTCCTCCAGCAGGCGCCTCCCTCCTCCTCCGCAGCAGGCCGCGAGGACAGCTTCCGACCGGGCAGCCTGTTCAGACAGCTGGCTGATCAGGACGAAGACACAGCCGCTCCTTCTTTATTCAAACTCAGCTGGCTGTCCGGCATGGCCAAATAACCCTTTATTGCTCCAGACTTTTTATTTAACTTTGCAGAAACTTTGTAAAATAATAATGTATAGTAAAAACATTTTGTCTTTAGAGAAAAGCATCTTGTGTGGTTTAATTCACTCGATCAATTGATGCAGATAACACTAAACGGGCACTTTTATGGAAATTAGTGAAGTGTAGTTCATATGTGCCAGTTAGTAAAATAAAATAGTGCTGAGTATTGTAAATGCTGTCGCTCTAAATTTTTCATGCGGTGCAATAAAATACTGAGTCAATACAAAGACATTTGACATAGTGGCCAAACAATGGAATTACAACTTCTGTGTCCATCATGTGATACCATGGGGCCCAAAAAGGCTTTTTCCCATAGACTTAGATGGAGAAAGAGACGTTTGTAAATCCGTGGATACAACCCATGGCATCATCTTGTTAAGACCCTCCCTCGTTCACTCTTAATACTGGACCAATTTCAAAGATTGTTGTTCCTATCGGTCACTTACACATAAAACATAGGAAAATAGGGTCCAGGTTGAAAAAACCCAAAATTACCCTTTAATGTGACGTGTTTCCAGCACTTGAGGTAATCAGTATGCATCACGTCCTGGTTGTGACCCAGGTCCTATCTGAATTGTCATGACCAGGGATCAACCCATGTTGACTGGCTTGGTTTGAATTGACATAAGAATGGTTGAATATGGGTCAGATAACCCTGGTCTAGTCTCACTTTGCCAGGTCTGGCTAGTCCACACAGCATTCTAGGATGGGAGAAAAACGTGCTCTGGTTTTTGGCATTTCTTTAAACCAATCACAGTCGTCTTGGGCGGCGCTAAGGGCTGGGAAAAGCCACGGTGCCTCTGCAAAATAGCCTCGGAAGGAAATTGTTTTGGTGGAACATGTGTATGTTAATTAGAGCTGTCAATCTTCCTCTATAATACCATTTGTCTTTTTTTTTAAATATTTTAATTCAAATTAAATGCTCAAATGCAGCCTGTTATAAATATGTACTACAATACTCAGGCTTATGCATTGTCAATGCTACTATGTGGTTGTTGTTACATGTTCTGTCTTCTAGAGGAACTTCCAACATTTGCCTGACCTTTAAAGCGTAACTCTCGCCAAAATGCAACCCAGGGTCTTTTTGTGAATGCACCCGAGTCAAACTTTAGTTTAAAAGCATAATTAGGACGGAAGCGCCACTTTTAAGATTGACCGTGTTTTCGTTTTCGGTCAAATGGCTTTTTGAATGGGAGTACTAGGGGCACTACTATGATAGCATCAAAAAAAATGTTAGTGTTTAAAAACTTTTAAACACTAAGAAGGCTCGACACAACATGAAACTTTGCTCCAAGTATCACCAGGGGCTCTACACATGAACTCCAGCATAGAGAACATTGTTTGTGTACACAGAGTTTACTAAAAAAGGTTTTGAACAACTCACTTTAGCAGTTGTTGTTTACGCTATCCCCCATCTTGTCAGTCAAAAAGTGTCGATCTCCGACTGCGAATGAATGGACTCCATAGGAGGAAATGTCATTCTTATGCCGCGTTCTATTTACCTCGGAACTCGGTTTCAACGAGGTCAAAGTCGTAAACACGCCCCCTGACCTCGTATTTACGAGCTCAGAACTCGGACAACCTCGCAGTACCCCGAGTTCAAAATCCAACATGGCTGCCCCCTGTATCAACAGTTGTGAAAGCTGCAGTAACGTAAAGTTATAAGAACTTCTGTCTTATTTGTGTCGCTAAATCAGTCGTTCACACAGGCATGTCCAACTTCTATCTGTGGACATGTTACGCTGTTTGCATGCACAAAAAACGGCGTAATGCGTTGTTATCAACTGGTATTGCTAACAATAGCTAACCGGGCTAGAGCTAATGAAAACAATGACAATCCGACTTTTAAATAGAACGCATTCAACTCTGGTATGACGTCATTCCCAGTTCCGGCTTCCGAGTTCCGAGGTAAATAGAACGCGGCATTATACGCGGCTCCTTTTTCAACTACAAGGTCAATATTGTTTTTCACTAACGACAAAACAACAAATTGTGCATTTATATGGAACTAAGCTTTAGGAGCTTTCCGTCTTTACGCTCCTCCCTGTTACGTTGCATTCGGAGATCGACACTTTTGGGCTTTATGGCGGCGACCGGAAAAACCAACTGCTAAGCCTTTATACATACCTTTTTAGTGCATACAATACTAAGCTATTAAAATTATAATTGTTGGAATAATTTTATAAATCATGTTTTAATGTTAAACATACATTGTGGCACAGTGAACCTATATATTAACTGTATCTGTGGATGGCTACCTTAGTGACTACCTTACTTATAGGCCAGACAGCCTGTCATTGATGTGTTTTTCTTCTACAAATAGACTGACTTATATTTGCGAATAATATTTTGGATTTATGTTAAGACATTTAGTTTTTGAAAAAAAAAAATTCTAAAAATTATCAATAATTTGGAGGCCCCCCTGCAGTAACTCTGAGGACCCCCTAGGGGTCCCGGAACCCCTGTTGAAGATCTCTGCTCTTAAAGGTTACATTGCAGCGTTCTCACTCAATACTGGACCAAGTTCAAAGATTTTTGTTGACATTAGTCACTTAAGCCATATTCACACGGGACTAGTATTACCTGTATACAGAAATTCCACCTTAACTATTAACACACACAAACACAATGAAAGTCTTGAAAATGCTTTATCTTGACCTCTTTTATTAAATGTGGCCAAGTAACCACATTTACATACTGTGCAAATCTTCCATAGAGAAATGAGCTCTCTTTAACTGCAATGTGGTGCATTTTGACTATGACTGGTAATGAAATGATGCTAAAGTCTGATTACATTACATCTCTTTTAGACATTGAAGAATTTAGTGAATATCAGACAAACAATAGGCTTAGCTTGGGCCTGTGCCTAATAGGCCTGTTCAGTAATCCTTCATAATAAAAACTGGATTTTTCACCTTCGATAATTTGCTAAAACAGAACAACATTCAATTGCAGGACACTGAGGAAAGCATTCTTCTACACTGTGTATACTACCTAACAGAGGGCTGGTTCCTGTTTTGGTACTTGTGTGTGTGACATGACATGTACAACCCTGTACACACACGCATTATATATCTTTACTTCTTCTACTACTTCCGGTCTATTTTGCTCATCATGGCCTTGATATCAACCGGAGCGGAGGCAGCGGCGGCCTTGGCCTTTAGCTCCTCCTCCTGCTGCCACAGGGTGATGGGATGGATGCCCAGGCTCCGGTTCTTAGCATTGTTCTCCAGCTGGGCTGGACTAGTGTGGAAACAGAAACATGGTAAACTCAAGATGATTGGAAAGCTTCATTTTGGTGGGAGAGACAGTCTTTTTTAGTGGCTTTCAGTTGGTTTACAGAAACGGGTTCACGCATGACAGTTTAAACCTGTAACAAGCCTGATCTCTGTTGTCTTCAGGTCAAATATGACCGTTTTCAGAAATCAGAAATTTGGGTTTCTTTCAAGCAAATTGCCCAAAAATAACAGGGGTCAGATCACTACTTTCATTGAATTTTGGGTGTTTAATTGCATTTTATAGCATTTGAAAAAACTAGGAAATGGTTTCTAAACAGTATCCTGACTAAACTTTGACAGTCTGAGATTATCAACTCAATCATACAGTAACTATTTGTTGAAAAAATGCATAATTTCAGCTTTTCTTAACTCAAAAAATTGGGTATATCATCTAAATGAGGTTTATTAATCATTATTTCTAAAAAAAAAAAAAAAGTGTTAAACTAGTGGTTATAAGTTGATGTTAGTGGTGAATCCAGTGGTAGTGAAAAAAAAAATGCAGAAACAAAATACTAAAAAACAGTCAAAACCTCGAAAAAGGTTCTAAAGAAGGGTTAATTTTCACCTGGGAGGACAACAGATTGCATGATGCAATATCATGTTCACTGTACAGCAATAAAGGGTTAAAGAGTCAGTTCCTCCAAACTATAAAACATATATTCAGATTTTCTGGTTTTTCCACATAGCGCTCTAGCTAGGATACTGTAGCTGTAGCTGTTGTTATAGCAATAAAAGATGCTCTCGGCTGCTTTTTTGGAATAAAAACGCTGCCAGCTTCTTTTTGTTTTCACTACAAAAGCACCCTAGTCAACTTTTTCTTGTCAAAAAAGACACCAAGTGTGAGCATAGCCTAGGGAGACTTTTTGCATTAATAACAACCGCCAAAGGCACCTGACCAAACATAGCTTTTTGACGCGCTGGGAGTGAGAATGTGTTGTGCAATGATGTCAGAAAGGTACAGCAGGGATCCACCACCAACCTGAAGTTATGAGGCTCAGGGTTCAGGGCCTTCTTCTGCATGTCTTTGTACACTGGGGACTTGAGGTAACGGAAGAAAGTATCCTGTACCAATGAAAGCACACGAGACTGCAGGTGACCTCAGCTCAATACACAAACGCGCCTTGAATCTGAAAATACGTATGACCAATTATAGCATGGATATTATATATATCATATAATATAATCAATCAACATAGCCTTGACTTATCTGATCTGGTAACCTCTGTAAACCCAGTCAACTACTCTGTTCTGGAAGGGTACATAAACTTTGGCAGTGACTTAATTACAATCTAAACCGTGCCAGAGATCTCAGTAGGTCCTCACATTAATCATGAAACACTTATTGGTAAAGATTAATTAAAGGCATTATTAGTTTTATTATTATTAATAAAGTTTTTGCCGATTGCTTACACACTGAAAGTGAATGCTTAGACAAAAGCATTAAAACCTTAACTTTTGTAATGGAGCCTTAAACAAAGGCACCAAAAAAAAAAAAAAAAAAACTATCTGAAATTGGGGAAATATCACCTTGTGTGCCACCATTAGTCTGTAGGACATCAGCATGCCACTCTAGGTCCCTACTTGACCCCCTTAATTCCCCATTCCTCAATCCGATTGAGGAATTATTTTCGCCTTGGCACTGGAAAGTGTATGACCGTCAACCACATGGCCGCATGCCTCTTCTTTTTGCGTTTATTGAAATGTAAAATGTTCTGTACTGGAACAGTCTTTCACAGAAGCCTTACGTTTTGGTTGCAGAGTTTCATCTTGACATAGAAGTGAGATATGTATCTCCAGGTGTTGTCTTATTTGGATTGTGTGAAGAGTTTTGACACATTGAGCCACATTCCAACAACAAATGTGTGAGCAATTTGGCAAAAACTGTATTATTAGCTACAGAGTAAGAAAAATGGCCTTTTTTGGCCTCTTCATCAGTACACAGACACACCTTTTTCATGAGCAGGAAAACGTGTGTCTGAGCTGCTTCCAGCACATAGCGGTGAGGATGGTCCAGGCCTTTCACGGTCAGACCCATTGTCCTGCCATCAATGTTGATCCAGCGGGGGGCACCGGGGGCCAGGAAGGTCCTGAAAACACATGCACTCCAAATCAATATCTTGGCTGACATTGGGGTTTGGGTGTAGTCCAAGTTTGGAAATATATAATACTTCTAAAACAATGCAAACCAGCATTGTGGGTGACGCCAGCCACCCCTTACGCAGCCATCTGGGAGAAGGTACTGGAGCCTCCAAGCCTGTTCCACCAGACTGGCAAACAGGTTAATTCCCCATGCTGTCAGGATGCTCAACACCCCTTACTTATCTTTTATATTATACATGTGTGTGTCCTTAAAGACTCTTAAACCCTGTTTTCTCAATCAGCTTCTCACTATGGGGGCTATAGTCCCATGTGATGACACTATTTACTGCTAAAGTTAATTTATTTCACATGACAGAGTCCTGTATTTGTGTTTTGTCTCTGTTCTCCTCACTGGATTCATTTGGGTGTGGCTCTATTGTAAAGAGGTGATGACAGTTGGTGGGTTGTTTTCTGATGAAAACAAGCAGACACAGGACCAGTTTGTTCCCTCTGGCCGTCACTATGATCACCACTGAACATCAGTCCATAGTGTCAGGACCAATCAATGTGCAATAACCCTGGAACTCCAAGCATCCACCTTTCAGTGAATTATAGATTTTATAGTGTCAAATATACACTTTATATACCGTCACATCCACCTACCTCAGGTATATAAACAACATGTTATGTTTGCACTTCTGTTTTTCTGTAAGCGTGCTGTCCATAGTACAGTGTTGTGAATAAGAATTTCCCCTTGGGGACAATAAAGTAAAGTTATATTAATAACTATTTATTCTAGCACCATTAGCACTTTAGGATTGTCCTATTGTCTTACTGTTTAGAATCCTCATAGAGCGGTCTGTTTACATGTGTGAATGCATATGCATGTGTATATGTATATATACACTTTTCAAACGTATATCTGTACATAGTAGTGAAATGTTTATGTTTACCATGTGCAGCGTTCTTGTCCTTGTTTTGAGCCGTTTGTCTATTTCTGTGTATGAACTTTGAGAACAACAAAAGGCCAGAGTCAAATTCACTGACTCAATGAAAGTAGTGATCTGACCCTGACTCAGTCAAATTGTATTCACACTGACTTGGCCATTAATGCTGATTCTGATTCTGATGTTGGCAGGACTGTGAACCAAATTTGATCAAACCATACCCACACAGTCCTGATGAAGCAGTGGGAAAGTCTTAAAGTGCTCATATTATGCTTTTTGCCTTTTTCCCTTTCCTTTATTGTGTTATATATCTTTTTTGTGCACTTTATAGGTTTACAAAGTGAAAAAAAGCCCAAAGTCCACCCCATAGGGAGTTACCATCTCCAACAGAAAACACTGTTCACAAACTGCTCCAAACAGCTCTATTGTAGTCCAGCCTTTACTTCCGTCACAAACGTGGTCACTTTGTAACACACGTTATAATGCTCGCCTAGCTGCTAGCGAGGCACGCCCTCATACTCTGCTTCTGACTGGCTAGTAGTCCTTACCTAGCTTCTGCGCATGTGCGACTCCCAACAAAGATGGAACAGAAGTGAGATGTCTCACTCTGTAGCTAAAACAGAGAGCTCAACACACAGGGTGAAAAGAGGAGCTGCAGCAATGTGCAGTACAACAAACATATGGTGTTTTTTGAAAATTAAACCACATAAACATATTTTGGTACAACCTCTAAATACAATTATGAACCTGAAAATGAGCATAATATGAGCACTTTAATAAATAATACTTCAAGAGTGCTGCTTTTATCCTTTCTTTTATTGTTGCTTACTTATCCATGGCTATTTCATTTAAAGGGTAATTTAACATTTTAGCCCTATAATTTAACTGTACTATTATGTCTTAGATCTTTCGCTTTTACTTTACATTTTTCATGCATATTTAAGCCCAAGATCCAAGATTTCAATTTCTTCTTGTAATTGTTGTACGCATGCACGCACGCGTGCACACACACACACACACACACACACACACATAAGCAGTCCACTTTTTATTGACTTACTTGAAAACTGTCTCAGCTTTTGATGTTATGGACGATGCAGTGCCCCACTTTAGTTCTTCAGCTGCCTCCCAAAAAGCCAAGTTCTCCCCTGGGACACACACACACACACACACACACACACACACACACACACAAACACTGATAAAAGAGTGTCCTAGAACTACACAGTACTTGAGTAAATGTACTTGCATTCCACCACTGGCTGCATGTCTTGAGAACTGTTTGTACATCATATCCATGTATTCTGCATATAGGAACTTAAAAGAACGTAATATCCAAAATATCACATTTCTGACATGGGAGGAACAGAAATATCACAATTTAGACTCTGCATTGCCTTAGGCCTACTGTGAGGATGGTTAAATAAAATAAAGACTTGTACAAATACCCAAGTTCCATTTACAAGCGGGAGGGTTGCTGAGAAAGTGATGGGAATGCTTGTGTTGATAGCTGTAAACACAAACCATCCCTCAACCATGTCAGGAATGCTCAGTCGGGTTCAGCACAAGATATTCCCAGTCTGAACTGATAGGTGTTTAATGGCATGTGGCGACATACCGCTGAACTCCTTCTTGAGGAAGACCTTGAAGTCGTCTCGGCCTCGCAGGTCGTTCAGCAGCTCGAAAAAGCTGAAGGACCAGCGCTCTACTCGCATCTTAGTGGGAACATCAACCCTGGACACAAACACAGGCTGAGTCACTCACTGCTCATACATGACTGGGGAAAGTATCCACATTACCAGGGTGCAATTTTCTGGTGTTTATCTCACTAATTGATTTAATTGGTTTCAGTCAGAGTGTACACAAACACACTCGCTGTTTTAACCACACCCTCGACCCTGTTCTGGCATATGGCATCGAAATTAAAGACTACCAAACTTATAATCTAGAAGAAGCCAAACAGAAAAGGAAGCAGCTCTCACAGTCTCATGTTGAGAGTCCAGTATGTGTCATTGTCTGTTTGCCAGGGGTTGCTGGGTAGACAGGGAGCCAGGAACGGGTCATGGTTCTTGTAGGTCGTGGCATATTTGGCCAGTCTGCAGAAACAGAACGATCATGAGACCAATCAGATGCACAGAGCCTCCAGCAATGTTTTAAAGAGCCCCTATTATGCTTTTTGGGATTTTTTTCTGTCCTTTTGTGTGTTATATAGTTTATTTATGTATGTAATGATGTATAGCGTACAAAAACCACATTTCACTCCAAATGGAGCTTTCTCTCCCACAGACAGCACTTTTTCACAACTGTCTGAATCGGCTCGCCCACATTCCTGTTTGAAATTCTTCCATTAGTGATGTCACTGATTGAGAAAGCCAACCCAGTTTTTCATCTGTGCTGCCCATAGGTGCTCCCTGAGCAAGCACAGCCCGCCCAGTGGCTTGTTTGAAATGCGTTGACCAATCACAACAGAGTGGACCAGCTGACCAATCAAAGCACACTGGGCTTTTCAGGAAGGCGGGGCCAAGAGCTCAGACAGAAGCTGTGTTGGAAACCGTTCCCTATCACGAAAATAGTGCACTATATAGTGTTTTCGTCATTTTGTAGTGGTATTCGAATTGAGTGTACATACGATGTACCCTACATTTTACTCCCGTATCCCACAATGCAATTTTCCCGGCGGAGAAGAAGAAGCAGAAGCACCCGCAAAACATGTATGCAACCTTTTACTTTCCTCCTGAGTGCTCAGTTTGTTTCAGGGACGTAGTAGAAGCGTTTTTGTTTCCGTTTTTTTACATGATGCCTCCGTCACACAAATAACCGGCTGACGCAACAATGTTTTCAGTGAGTGTCCGAAATCTGGTTCGGTCGTTCCCTATATAGTTTACTATTTAATAAACACTATATAGGGAATGGTGAGTGAGTGAATGAGGGAACGGATTTGAACACAGCTAGAGTGTTTCAGACAGAGGAGCTGCAGCAATTGGGCAGTATGAGAAACATAATATGTTTTTTGAACATCAAAGCATGTAAACCTATTCTAGTAGATCCCAAGAGTACAAATATGATGCTGGAAATGAAATGGGGGCTCTTTAACAGATCATTAAATACTGATAATCTAAAGATATTTTATTATATATTATTATATTAAATGAATTGTAACCCATAGAAAGGTTCCCACATAGAAAAGAAACCAGAGGAACTTACGCTCCAAGGGACACGCTAGATTTGACCTTTGACCTCATGATAGCTTGTTGATAGAAAATGTTCTAGAATGAAAGAGGAACAAACAAAATTGTTTTATTTTGAATTTTTTTTATAAAAGAAAGAAAGTTTTATAAACCAAAGGACATCAACTGTACTTTCAAATCTGTAGACAGAAACCCAGCTGAGAAAATATCCTGCTCACTGTTTTTAATCTCAACTCACTTTACAGCTTCAAACCATCAACCATTAGCAACCATTAGATACAGGGGGGTCAGGCATGGATTGGCCATCGGTCTATTTGTTTGGGCTGAATGGGCTGCACTCCGGTCGAAAACTTTATTTTTATTGTTTTATCGGCCCATAGAGAAAATTGAGATCACATGATTGGCCCACTGGTTTGTCTCTCATCTGAACACTGGCCAATCACTTTCTACTATGGCCCACTTCCATCCTACCATAGAGAGAGAGAGTGCATTTAAGTCCCGCTCCCACTGGCGGAAAACTCCGCAAAGTGCCAGTAGCTAGCGAAGAACACGAGATTTTTAGCATGTCAAACGATGATTTTAGCACCCTTGTCTACAAGAGAGGATTTGTTAGCTGTTAGTAAGCTAATGTGAGTTATGTTTTAGCAAGCTAAGGCACTTGCAAACCTACTATAGCTTTCTGATTTATCCACATTCCACAACAACACAAGTTGCATACTGTGTACAAAATGCAGCTTTAGCTCAACTTACAGACTAACCACTTGTTAACTATACAAGACATCAAGAGCCAGGCAGCCTGTTTGACTCAGTGAGTACATTATCATACTCTCTTACTCACCACTCAGCTAAAAGAGTATTATAGTATTATAGGGGCTGGTATGCAGGGTTCAACATTAACTTTTTGTCCACCAGCCAAATGGCTAGCGACTGTTAAAATTTTACTTTTTTTTGGCTGGTGAGTTAAGCAAATCTGCCAGCCACTTACATATTTGATCAGCATTTGGCTGGTAGATGCTGCTAATTTTGAACCCTGCTGGTATGTACATGTGTTGAAGGGAAGTGCAAGGACGGGTGGTGTCCGGCCGATTGTGGTGGGCTGGTCTAGTTCTCAAAAGTCCAGGGCTGATTTTTTTTACTCCAGTTCAGCCCTGGGGGGGTGCTATAATGAAATCAGACTGAATAACAGCATGTGTATTTTTAAACATCATTACTTATTTAATACTTTAACTTACCATGCGTCTGTACATGTCAATGGTGATTTTCTGAGAGACAAGAAGAAAAAAAATGTTTTCATGGGTACAGTTTGTGTGGATCATATTATTGTGAAAAGCACAAAGTATATAGGTAGATATAATAGAGGATGGATCACAGAGGAACATGTGACGCTAACCATGGTGTTACACCTAAAGAAAGCTACTACTGTTGAAGCACAAACACAGAGGTGGAAAATCACAAAAAACAGTCCCTCCAGGCTAAAGGATACTACTTATAATAATAGTAATACATTTATTTGTAAAAATAAATAATAATACATTTTTTGTAGATCATTTTTTTTGTTTAAAAGCAATCCCAAAGTGCTACAGAGTAAAATAAGATTAAAAACAAATACTATTTCTTGCAGAGTTGTTTTCTTGTGATTTTTGCTGCTGCATATCAAAACATTTGCAGCCGTTTTTAAGACAAATGAACTCAGTATTTGTAGGAGCCAGCTATGGTCCTGTGTAATAAAAAAAAAAAAATCAGAGTAAAAATTGTCTAAACTTGACTTGATGAAATTTAGGGGTCATTTGAATTGACCTGGCTTCGTATACACCTATTTTATGCTGGAAAATAAAAATGTGCACGCATGTTAAGCATATGACCAATGTATAATGGATTATTGCAAAAATTAATTAAAAAAGGATAAGCCCTTGAAAAAATGCAGTGTCTGGTTGATTTTACCATAATTATTACAATCGCAACATCACTATTTCCTGAAGAGACTGAGTAAAGACTATATGGAACGTTTGAGAGTGTAATTCACACACAAGACTGAAAATCTGGGTAAAACACTGTGTACTTTCACGCTTTACTGTCTTATTTTCATCATTGTAAGGATGTCTGTGAAAAGAGAAAAGGACAGGACAAGGAAAAATGCAATGAATGAAATAGGCTCTCTTTACAGAAGAAGTACATATAGAAGGGTTGGATAAGCCATTTCTTATACAATTCAAGACACAATGATTGTGTTAGATCCCCACCAGTGCTCTCAAAGTACAGTTTTAGCCTAATTCATTTTTTGCATGTTACAAACAATATAATATAATTGTTACTGCTGCATTCAAGATAGGAGCATCTACAGCAGGGGTCACCAACACGGTGCCCGTGGGCACCAGGTAGCCCCCAAGGACCACATGAGTAGCCCTCAGGCCTGTTCTAAAAATGAAAATTGAATATTGACATTATCTGTTTCCCACCTTGTTAAGTCATTGTTGATAATTATTGTGAGAAATCATTAACGTAATCAGTGTCTTCACATAGATGAGTATTAATAATCATATATAACTAAAGGCAAACTGAGCAAATTTGTTATTTCAGAAGAGTGTATCAAACTGGTAGCCCTTCGTATGACTCAGTACCCATGAAGTAGCTCTCAGTTTCAAAAAGGTTGGTGACCCCTGATCTACAGTATACTGTCCCCCAAAGGTTTTTCTTTCTTTTGATTTGGGGTCCCAGGCAAACCGTCTTTACTTTTCACCCTTTCTCTAACTAGGAATGTTTGTATTGGCAGTGGTAGAGAGAACTCGTGCACAGGACAGGGGAAAGGCCATGGATGTATACAGTAAACAGAAGTGAAGTGGGAGTGAGGGACGGTAAAAACAGGAGCACTGACGGGAGGGGTATATCTGTTTGAGTGTTCAGTTCAAATGTCAACAATCTTTCTCCAGAATCACTGACTCCAACTTTAAGTGTTACTTGGAAGGAGCAGGCAGCATGTTTGCCAAACCTAATTCAAGGAAAGTTGTCACAGTAGAATCTGCCCAAACTTCTCGGAATGGAGTATTTCTTATTTTTATTTTACTATGAAAAAAATAACATCAATCAAAATAAATCTATTTTTAAGACCTTTTTTAAACTACAGTTAGCCTACAGCGGGGCGGCTTGGTTGGAAACTTAGACGTAGTCATATTTTCAAATCTCCAGTTCGCTTTTAGCACTGACTTAATGTTGGTAATGGGGTCAGTCTGTGACCCTCATTGAAAAAAAGATACTTGCCAGTGGGCTAAACCACTTTTCTGGGGTAAACCCTGTTACTAATTAGCAAATAATTAAGCAATTCATTCCAGTAATCCTTAGTCTTGCTTTGCCAGACCTTCCTCCACAGCGCTGCGGAGGAAGGTCTGGCTAGTCCACACAGCATTCTGGGATGGGAGAAAAACGTGCTCTGGTTTATTTGCATTTCCTTAAACCAATCACAATCGTCTTGGGCGGTGCTAAGCGCCAGACGGAGCTGTGGTGCCTCTGCAAAATAGCCTCGGGAAGGAACTTGTTTTGGTGGAACATGTGTACGTTCAAAAGTAGTTTTAGTCGTGCAACAGAAAACTCAGATTGGACAGATAGTCTAGCTAGCTGTCTGGATTTACCCTGCAGAGATCTGAGGAGCAGTTAACCATAGTCCTCAGAAATCCACCGGAGTTTAGAACGCCAACACAAAGAAAGAGGAAGGGGACGGACATCCGGCCGAAAAGAGGGACATCCGGCGGAATTTCCGGCGGCAATCCCGGAAGTGGAACGTCGTGGATATAGACTAACCGTCAATTTCCACCAGGTGCATCTGTGCTGCGTTCTGGGCGCGTGGTTTGCCCTGCGAGCAATCGCAAGCCTTTCTGCGCTTTCCCTATATATATATATATATACAGTATGTGTTCACAAACAAGTCTTTCAGTTGAAATTGCAATCGGCAGTGTTTGAAATGCACCAGGCTGAAATCCATTCTCGTTTCTGACTGCGTGGTTAACAGTTTTGACAGCAGTGTGTTAGCATTTGAACAAAGTGCTGTGAATCCACAGTGTTGTGCAGGTTGTGATTAAAGCCATGGGATAAGTGTGTAGAGTTTTGAAACTGTGTTCACATGAACTGCTGCTGTGCAGACTGTAGTTAGAGTTTTGCACTTGTGTCTCCAGTTGTGCCCACTGTCATTTAGCAATCTAATAATCATTTATAATCACATTTATTTTGGTCAATTACTCATTGACTTTTGGAAAGATGTTGCATTTATTGAAGTAAAAAAAAACCCAATGTAACAGTTAAACAAATCAACAGTGAAAACACCTTGAACTGTGAAATGTTTTTGTAAATGTCCCTTTACTTAATACTTTTCCGGTTGCACTTTTTGAATTCAGAGCACAAGACAAAATAAGAGTTTACTTTACAAAATGTAATGTGCAAAATAATCGTTTTTCTCGAATAAATTGTTTTTGTGATCAAATTACATTAAAGGACAATTCCGGCGCAAACGAACCTAGGGATTATTAACTGATGTGTACCCACTCTGTCGCTCTCTGGGAAATGTTTTCATGCTAATGGAATGAGTTTAGGAGCTTTAACGAAGCTACCGCGGACCGCTGGTTAGCTTGAAATGCTAGTATTTGGAGAATGGGGACACTCAAATGAAATCGCTATTTATACCACTGAAAAGGCTCGAAATAGTCATGACTAGTCGAACGCCGTGCAACGTGGAATCTCCATAGACAGTATGTGAATTCCACGTTGCACGGCGTTCAACTAGTCATGACTGGTTTCCAAGATGGCTCCCGCAAGTAAACATGAACGCAACTGTCTTTATAATCTATCTTTTTAATAAACTATCTGTACACTTACAACGTTGTCAATGCTTCGGTTCACATTTAGGGACCCTAATTATGCTAACATTAAAGTGTGGTGATATTTTGAGCCTTTTTAGTGGTATAAATAGCGATTTAATTTGAGTGTCCCCATGCCCCAAATACTAGCATTTCAAGCTAACCAGCGGTCCGCGGTAGCCCCGTTAAAGCTCCAAACTCATTCGATTAGCATGAAAACATGTCCCAGACATGGAATTGTCCTTTAAAGAAAAATCTTTCAGCCCTGACTCTAATTGTTACTTGTTTTGGATGTGGTAAAAAGTAAAAGGAAAGGAAAGGAAAGGAAAGGAAAGGAAAGGAAAGAGCACAGAAGAGTAGAGAAGAGGAGTGATAGCTTCAGAGAGGGTCAGGGAGGTTCCTGTCTCTAAGTGGATATCAGCAGTATTACTCTCCATGTTAAGCTTCTGTAAGACCATCTGACCTCAATCTCTCCTGTGTGTGTGTGTGTGTGTGTGTGTGTGTGTGTGTGTGTGTGTGTGTGTGTGTACTGACCTGTTACCTCATCTGCATTGGGATCAATAAGACGCTCTGGACCGCAGTCCATAGCACTGTGAGTACGACGCTGGCCATGCACAGGACAGATTCATAATGAATGTACAGCAGTACAAGCATAATAATGACATCTTTCTGCTGCTACTTTACATATAGTTAATATGCATTAAGTTTATATGTGCATTCATACAGTTCTGAATATATGGAATGAAACTTGACTATATGGAAAGAAAGTTAAGATATATGGAATATGAGTTTGAATATATGGAATGAAACTTATTAAATGAAATCTGACGTTGTCTATATATATGACATAATATATATATATGTCTTATATATATATATATATATATATATGATATTCAAAATAAAATTCAGTATATTCAGACATTCATTCACTATATTCAGACATCCATTCAACACATTCAGACTTTCATTCAATATATTGAGACTTTCATTCAATATATTCAAACTTCACACACACACACACACACACACACACACACACACACACACACACACACACACATACAAATATATATATAATTATATATAATAATAATAATGAATAACGGCATGCCATAATATATAATATATAATATACATATATATATATATATATATATATATATATATATATATAGATAATTATATATAATAATAATAATGAATAACGGCATGCCATAATATAATATATATATACATATATATATATATATATATATATATATATATATATATATATAATTATATATAATTATAATAATGAATAACGGCATGCCATAATATATAATATATAATATACATTTATATATATATATATATATATATATATATATATATATATATATATATATATATATACACTACCAGTCAGCATATATGGGAGCTGTACCACTTTTAATTTGGTTATGACTTTTAGACCAAAAAGCATAGAATTTCAATTGTTTCTTCAGCCACTTCTGTCTACAACAGTCGAGAACCCTTTTGCTATTATGTAAACACATAATGTAATCTGAAAACTGCTGCCCTGATTAAAAAAACAATGCAACTGATCTCAGCTGGTATTCTGTCTGGAATGAAGTGGAATGGACATTTCTAAGTGACCCCAAACTTTTGACCTGTAGTTTGTATATATATATATAATAATAATAATAAATAATTTCCTGAACGGCATGCCATAATATATAATAATATACATATACATACATATATATATATATAATAATAATAATAAATAATTTCCTGAACGGCATGCCATAATATATAATAATATATATATATATATATATATACACACACAGAGTCACACACACTGACCGGTGGCCTGTTCACAATCCAGTAAGCCCTCTCCTGGCAGTCAAACACCACACGATCCGGCTTCTTCCTCTCCTTACCAGCCCTGTCACACACACGCACACACACGCGCACACACACACACACACACACACACACACACACACACACACACACACACACACACACACACACACACACACACACACACACACACACACACACACACACACACGATTGCTCTGCATGGATGCTGGTGGGGATTGTTGGGAGTCAAGACATCACAACACAAGCTGAAGAAAGCCTCAGTAAGACACATCTAACAAAGACATCTCCACTGCAAACCTTTTTCTCACCATAGTCAATGCTCTGTCACAGCGAATGAAAGAACATGCACATAGTAGTATTTGCAGTATGGTCTGCATGGTTGCAGTATGTGAAAAGGCAAAATGGAAATGACCTGGATGTAACTCCAGTTACAAGTTCTAATACTTCCATATAGTATCACAATGTAAACGAATGAACGTAACCACACTGGCAAAAATAATTCACCCACGATACGGCTTGATCACGTATTGTATGATATATCTATCTGGTGTTGGGGTGCTGTTTGCAACGGATCAAATCCCGAGTTGAACAATAACTCAAAACCTGTAGATATCTATTGCTGGATTCCATTATTTGGTCAAAAATGTCAACTTAAAGATTCCCTCCAGACATGTTTTAAGACAAAAAAGTTCAATTACATTGTAACACATGCTTGAAATAAAATCTCTTCCTTCTGAGGTACTGAGTGTAATGGTTTCACCTACTTGTACTGCTCAGTGGACTGCATCACGATAAAGTCCCACTTGTGGTTGAGCCATTCATGGAGGTGGTTGTAATGTACCTTTAAAACACAGAAACAGAGACAACATGGAGCAACAAGTTGTAAAATCACTCCTTATCTCTTTATGGAGAACCAAACCGATACAGTAAGAAGAAAGACTGAAGATAATTCAAAAGAGATGTGAGAAACTATGTTTCCAGCCACACGTTTTTATGCAAATTAAGTAAAATCGAATAAAAAAAATGCCTTATGGAAACAGTAAAATATAATTGAATTTCATGAACATCTACATCTTGTGTCGTATCATCATAGATTTTGTCTTACGGCTTATGCAATAAACGCTGATGGAAACGTTATTTGCCGAGTAAATAATGAAATGCGATTACATTTTAGGTCAACCCGCCATAAAACGACAAAGAAGTTTGAGGTCATTTCCGCTTTCTTTGCAGACTGTTTCAACAAAGACAGATAGAAGTGGACCAACGAGGAGACAAGACTTTTTAAATTTGATTTACCAGCGAAATAAGACAGCTATTTTTGATAGCACCGTGCATCTGCATCATCATAGCGCTGTTTTGATAGCGTCGTTGTCTTATTATAGCTTGATATAGCTCTATCAGCTGGCACATTACTGGCAACATTACTCATTTGTAGGTAGACGGCGCAATCCATTTTGGACAGCAAACTTTGTTCCCAAATGTTTGCTTGAATGTTGTGCGATTCAGTGCGAAAATAAATGAAAGACCATAAAATGGCTATATGTGTCTATATGTATCTATATATCTATTCAATATACCAATTGAACCGCAAACCAGCGGGTGACGTCATTACGCACAGGTTTTTATTTGCTTTAAAGCCACTGGAAGGAAACACACTTCCACTGGCTTTATTCCCATGAATGTTTTTAGAGAACTTCAAATAATTGACAAGTGGATGGAAACATAGCTAGAGACTAGATTCCAGTAGAAACAATGAACCTCGGTTCAAAGTTACAAGGTACAAACCAAACAAAGACAGACTACTGTTAGACAAGTGGAGGCCTGTAACACGTCTTTGTGGAGACTACAAGCTTCTAGCTCAGGTTTATGCAAATAGACTGAAGGAAGGATTGGGAAAGATAATAGATGAATCTACATTCATCAAAGAGAGACATATTCATAATAATACTCGCTTAGTCTGAGATATACTTGACTATAACGCTCTGATCCCACAGGATAGCTTCATTCTTTTCTAAGATTCCTTCAACGCAGGGGTGTCAAACATATGGCCCGTGGGCCAGAACCGGCAAGCCAAAGGGTCCAATGAGGCCCACTGGATGACTTTCCAAAGTGTGTAAATTGCTGGGAAGTAATTAATTACAATTCCAAATTCACCACTTTAATCTCAGAGAATATCGGAGTTCTTTTTCCGTAAATGTACGACTTTAATCTTAGAAATTTTTCAGAGAGTTTTTCTCTGAATATTACCCCTCTCTCCTGGGTCGGTACCATTATTATTTTTCTTAAATTGGGCCTTAGAGCGCTGTTTTAGCAGAAGCAACTTGCGTTTGCCAACATCAAGCTGACAAGAAACTCTGTGGCAGATAAAGTTTCTGATCTTTCTGGAGTGGTTTACTGGTCTGGCCAATTTGAGATTAAATTAGGGGGATGTGGCCCATGAACTAAAATGAGTTTGACATCCCTGGATTAAAGCCTGTGATACCTTGGAACATTTATATATATATATATATATATATATATATATATATATGTCTTGGATACCCAGCAATACACCTGCCACACACACACACACACACACACACACACACACACACACACACACACACACACACACACACACACACACACACACACACACAAACACAAACACATCATCTTCACAATCACAATAATTTTTATACGTGCACAGACCTGTTCGTAGGGTTCCAGCATGCCTTTCTTGCGGATGTTCCTCTTTGCTAGGTAAATGGCTAAAGTCAGAAGGAAACAAAATCAGAAGTCATGATCCATCACACACGTTAAAATTAAACAGTTCAATAGAGTAAACACTTGGGAAATGTAGGAGCCCAGATCAGTTAAAATTTAAAAAGAATAATTTCTTCTTACAACTCCACAGCCGTCTGATTTACATGTTTTATCTCATCTGAAGGGCTAGTTACTTGGTCATGCTCCCCATCCCGTCCCTTCTTCCAAACAATGTTCTTCACCGTGGGCCTGGTGACTCAACAGTCATCAGGTTTTATCTTTATTAAAATCACTGAGGCTGAATTGAGATTTTTCTGCCAGAAATTACGATTACGATCAATTTGCGATTAAAAAAAAAAAAAAAAAAAGTTTAGCTTAAGTTCTGTGTAACAGCTAAAACATGTCATGGGGCATTGTAACATGAGACACCATAAAACTGCTCTATATTCTTATGCAGGGATGAGAACATAGATATGAATTGCCAGCAATAAGTGTTTTTCTTTCAATAAGCGTGGAACATTGAACAGTCAAACACAGAACATCTCATATTAGCTAGCAAGTTTAAATCATAAAAAAACTATCAGTACTTTCCTGTAAACTGAAATGTCTGAACTGCCTCAGTTCTACAGCAGCATCTACATCTTACACCTTCTACCATCATGTTAAATAAAGTTTTACAAAATAAATGTAAAATCAAGTGAAAATAGGACATTTCTGTAAATAGAATAATAAAAAGAGGAGTAGAAATGTTATACCAAATGTCACACCAAACGTAACAAAATGTTCACATCTGATAAATCGCCGTCTTCGTGATTGGCTAATCGCATTCTTTCAAATTGCGATTTCGATTTGAAATTCAGCCCTACCCCCACCCCATATGACCTGTGCTGTACCCACCATAATCAGTGTCCTCCGCAACCCATTTCTGTGTAGGCCAGAAGTATGGGGTCTGGAAAAGGTTTACATTGGACAGACAGTGTTAGTGTATTAGTTCTCTCAGATCTATGTGTGGCAGTATCACAGTAACACTTGAATACAATGTTCATATACACACAGATTATTGGCTCCCCCCCCCCAAACCCACCCTAACAGAACTCCACACCCGGTCAGTACTGAAAGCCACCATAATCACACAGGACCCCCATCTTTGGCGTTATAGCTCAATTTGGTTTTGGAAATACTTTCCTTAACTGGATCAAAGTATTACATCTCAACCCTATAGCTGTGGTTCTGACACATTAAGTGGTGGCCTTCAATATTGCAAGAGGTTGCCCCCAAGATTCACTTCTATCACCACTTCAGTTCATACTAGCTATTGAACCCCTAGCAATAGCAATTAGATCTAGTAGGCGAATACAGGGGATTACAACTGGCAACAGAGTTCGTGGACTAGACATCATTTTATTCTTAAAACAATACATGTGGCTGTGGTGAGCAACTTGATGATTGTTCAGATTCAATTTTATAAACACCGTTATTTAAAAAAAAGAAAAAAAAGAATCATCCTCTAATCTTGATATTTGAGCTGT
This sequence comes from Sander lucioperca, assembly GCF_008315115.2. Lineage (NCBI taxonomy): Eukaryota > Metazoa > Chordata > Actinopteri > Perciformes > Percidae > Sander > Sander lucioperca. The sequence goes on from NC_050174.1 coordinate 23,004,752, forward strand.
TGTATTCATATTTGAAATGCTGCTTCCCAGAAAACAAAACAAAACCTTTCTCTGAGGAACTACAACTCAAATCAAAGCCTCCCTTCAGTGTCAGTCCATCTTAGTGAGAGTCACCCCAAATGACGCCAAAGGGCTAGACGCGAGTCCCGAGAGCGTCAAAAAGTGACGCCAAGAGTCCTGACCCACAGCGCGTCTAAAGATGACGCTAAAGGAGACTTTCTTTGTCGATAACAAACGCCAAAGGCACCTGACCAAGTGCCGCTTTTTGACGCGCTGGGAGTGAGGATGTGTTGAAGATTTAGCTTTACCTGGAAGCGGTAGAGGCTGGTGTCGTTGCACATCACCAGCTTCTTGTGGTTCTGCAGGGGGTATATGTAGCCGTAGGCCACTAACATGGTGCCAAAGGCCTCAGCCTCTGGAACACACAGGGTGAGGAAATGAATGGATGAGGCCTTAAATAACGTGTGGATATGTTTTCTTTTTAAAATGATGGAAATGTGCGGAGATGATCAAGTGATCAAGTAGTAACTCATTTTATAGTGTTTTACCTTCTGGAGTGGTCTTCATCTTGTTGGTAATCCATGTAATGATGTCCTTGCCTGTGTGGAAACAGATACAAGCTGAAACACTGCACAGAAACACACACACACACACACACACACACACACACACACACACACACACACACACACACACACACACACACACACACACACACACACACACACACACACACACACACACACACACACACACACACACACACACACCTACACTTAAACCTACACACACACACACACACACACACACACACACACACACACACACACACACACACACGTAATGTTACAGTCTACAGGTCTGTATCACCATTCTTTAGACTCAAGACCTACCTCCCTGTCTAAATCATTCACTTTATTCAAATAAGCCCTCAACGTCCTGCTATTCCCTTAAACTATTTATATTGGCGGACACACAAATATGTTAGAGCACTTTGAGCTGAATTTCAAGTCAATCAGACTCACGGTGTGAGGGGCATGGCCTTTCAAATTTGAACTTTCTTGGCCTTTAATAATAGTGCCACCATCAGGCCAAATGGCCTCATATTTTTTGGGAAGCATTAGCACATCACTTCCAGTTATGATGACAATTATTATATGTCTCTAGCTTGTTCCAGCCCACAGCAACTTGAAAAAATGCATAATAAGGCATAAAATGCTAAATCGTTAATTTCCCGATTCGATTTGGTTCTCATTCACAAGGTCCCAATTCTATGTCCGATTCAACGTCGATTTGGGATATTTCAGTTGCACAACCAATTTAGCTTGGCTATGAAAGAGATTCTACAATTGTACATATTCCCTCTAACCTGCAGGTGCATTGTTAAAAGCAGGGTGCGATTTTTGAAAAAAGCAGAGGGGGGGGGATGTTTTTTGGTCATGCACAACAAAACACAACATGCAAGAATGAAATCCCCCTTCAAATACTATGGATATAGTTCCACTTGGCCAGCCATGCCAAAACACCTTAAAACTCTCTAAAACTTAAGATGTGCTTGTAATAACTTAAAACGAATAATTATAACTTTGAGCAATGTAATTCTTTAAATAATGCAGAAGCATAATTTGAGCATGAGAATGACAAAGCTAATTCAGAAAACACAAGCTTGAGGTCAAACGAGCAGACTGTTGCACACAGCCATGTCACATTAACTACAAGATGGTGATAGCCATTGGTGAGTAACTGTTTGGCACTTGAAAGATATTAAGTTTGAAAATATATATATATTTTTGCAAGAGTTGTGGTGGTGGTGGATCTACCAACTTCCATTTAAAAGCAAAGTGACCATTATGACATCACATTCCCAGTTAATTATAGTGTACTAACAACTACTCAAAGCGCTTTAACATAGAACAGGAGCCAATGTATTCACGCTCACCTTTCCCTCACTGCTCTTGGATTGGATTAAAAAGGGACTTTTGTCCACATCTCATCCAATTGTGGGCTGCCTTATTTAGCCTGTGTTGGCAGCTTAGACAGCAGGGCAGACTGTCAGTGTCTTCAAGCAGTCTGTGCTTGAAATTATGCAATGACACCCTGATTTTGCTATAGCACCCTAAGCTGATAGCATGCGTATTGTAGAAAACCCTATAATATTCTGTCATTCCATGGGACAAATATGTATTAACTTCAAACAACTGAATACTTTTAGAAAATACTATTTTTCTGAGCGATCCCAATTTGTTAATATTAACGATAAACCATCCAAATACGCTAAAGTTAGCCATGGCGTTCCTCAAGGCTCAGTGCTTGGACCAATTCTATTCTCTTTATATATGCTTCCTCTAGGCAATATTATTAGGAAACACTCAATTAACTTTCACTGTTACGCAGACGACACCCAATTATATCTGTCAATCAAGCCAGACGAAAGCGGTCAGTTAGCTAAACTTCAAGCGTGCATTAAAGATATAAAATCCTGGATGACCCACAATTTTCTGATGTTGAACTCAAACAAAACGGAAGTTATTGTGCTGGGACCCAAGCACCACCGAACTTCATTATCTAAATATATAGCTACCCTAGATGGTATTGCCCTGGCCTCCAGCACTACTGTCAGAAATCTAGGAGTCATTTTTGACCAGGATCTATCCTTTAACGCCCACTTAAAACAAACCTCAAGAACAGCCTTTTTCCATCTTCGTAACATTGCCAAAATCAGGAACATCCTGTCTCAAAACGATGCTGAAAAACTAGTCCATGCATTCGTAACTTCCCGGCTGGACTACTGTAATTCTTTACTATCAGGCTGCTCAAATAAGTCCCTCAAGACCCTCCAGCTGATCCAGAATGCTGCAGCACGTGTTCTGACAAGAACTAACAAAAGAGATCACATTTCTCCTGTATTAGCTTCTCTGCATTGGCTTCCTGTAAAATCCAGGATTGAATTTAAAATCCTTCTCCTGACCTACAAAGCACTAAATGGTCAAGCACCATCATACATAGAAGAGCTTTTAGTACCTTATTGTCCCACTAGAGCACTGCGCTCCCAGAACTCAGAGCTACTTGTGGTTCCTAGAGTCTCTAAAAGTAGAATCGGAGCCAGAGCCTTCAGCTACCAGGCTCCTCTCCTGTGGAACCAGCTCCCAACTTGGGTTCGGGGGGCTGACACCGTCGCCACATTTAAGAATAAACTGAAAACCATCATCTTTGATAAAGCTTATAGTTAGGGAGTGAGGAGTTGCAGCATAGTAGAGTAGAGTAGAGGGAGGCAGGGAGTACAAGCCCGTTCCGGCAGGGGAGAGTACGAGCCCGGTCCAGGGCCCCTCTCATTAGCCTGCCTCTCTTAGTTATACTATTATAACTCTAGACTGCTGTGGGAAGCTCCTTCCAAGGACACAATGAGCCGCTCCCTCTTCTCTCTTTTCACTTGTCTCCTTTTGTGTGCATCTTAGTCCCAGAAATGCCTGTTACTAACCTAGCTCTGGGGAGTTTTCTCCCCGGAGTCCCTTTGCTTCTTCTTCACCCAGAACATCGCCTTGGAATTGGGTGGCACCTACACCGGGGTCCTGGGTCCAGCTGACGCTATGGACTTACTACACCCTGCTACGCTCTGCGTTTCCCCGCAGTGTCCGACTGCGTCCTGCCGCGTCCAACCGCGTCCACCCAGGCTGCTGTACCACACTACACCCCGTAACGCCCTGCTGTGCCCTACTATGACATGAACTACTATGACTACCATTGTGATCACTGCTTCACTATCTTTATTATGACTATTATTGCCACCATTCACCACTCCCCCAACTGGTGCCGTCAGACACCGCCTACCAAGAGTCTGGGTCTGTCTGAGGTTTCTTCCTAACAAAAAAAGGGAGTTTTTCCTTGCCACTGTCGCAATAGCTACTGCTAATGCTTGCTCTTGAGGCAACCACTGTAATAGTTGGGGCTTCGTAAAGTACAGAGTTTGGTCTAGACCTACTCTATCTGTAAAGTGTCTCGAGATATCTCTTGTTATGATTTGATACTATAAATAAAATTGAATTGAATTTAGAGTCTAGGAACTTTCTCAGGCTTTGTGAATGTGTGTGTTTGTGTGTCTCACCATTGATGACATGTGGGATGGTAGTGACGTTGAGTTTCTGGTCCGAGCCCTTGACGCCACTTTTTGAGTCCTGCATCTCCACCACGATGGCTTCCAGCTGAAAACAGAAGGACAGCAAAGATGTCCATGTAGCATTCAGGAAAAGGGAGGCATCAGCCACTAGATAAACACTGGTAAAATCATGGTTTCTATCAGCTTCTTTGGTGAACAAAAACATCAGTTCCCAGTTGAGTTTTACAACATCGATCTGGGGATTTAGGAGAGTGACTCTTTTAAACATAGACCATACGTAGATGTTCACATCTTTCCAGTACTAAAGCCATTTGGACAGGTAAGATGAGTCTCAGTTCTGTCTCTGAGAAAGGTTGTAAAGTATCACAGTGGTTGACTATCTCTACAGTAATAGTTTGTGTGTGATCAAAATGCCATGATGTCATGGCTATTTCCATCACAAACCTGAAGTCTATTCATCTGGCACGTATTAGGGGTCATCAAGTAACCATTGCAAGCAACCAAAGGCATTATGAAATAAATAATCACATGAATACATTGTGTAATAGCAGGAAAACACTGTATATACAACATGCTCAACCAACTTGTAACCAACTTGTTGTTAATGTGGGCAAATAACATGTTTCAGCCAGAAGCTGTCATCAGTGTTGACAACTTCTTATTAAATAAGAAGATTAGTTATCTGTGAGGGCTGGAGTTATAGTTTTCTTTGAATTAAGACAGAACATCACACTCAAACTAACTTCTCTCCCCTTTGAACTGGCGAACAGAACATTTGAGTTTTCTTTTTGCAAATATATCTTTATTTGAATATACGATAGTATCTTGTTTTATTTTGTCTGTTTTTACCGCAGATCGATCAAACAGCCGTTTGTGTAGGATATTAAATGTAAGAATGGCTTTGTGATTTCTTCATATCATCAATGAGAGGCAATATTTCGATTTATTTTACATAATACATGCATAATTAACATTGGTTAACTCGACATGTTAGTGATATTGAGGAGCCTATCATGTGAGGTCATGTTATACTGCTAAACTGTGCGGTATATTTCCACTGCAGTGACAGCTGGCAGCAGAGCAGCAAAGCTAATTGGCTTTCAAGTGGAATTAGAGATGATCTTTAACAAGCTCCTGCTCTTCTGGTGGCAAACAAATCATGTCTACATCTCGCTGAAATAAGAATTTACCTAATGAGATCTCTGATGTTACTGTGTTGCTGTTTCCACAGAGTATGTGCTTTATATTTAGGAATATAAAGCTAAATAGGAACAAATGTCAGTGTAATCCAGAAATGTGAAGTCTAACTTAACTTCAGAATAACTTTACCAATTCAAATATCTGTAATCTTTTAAATGTGTCCACATTTCTGATTAAATTCAGGATCAAATCTTATGGATAAAAAAGAAACACTAAGCACTAAATAAAAACCAATAATGATGATAATATCCACCCACCTTTTTCAAGCAGTGTATGCGGGGCTGGAAATGTTGTCCCCGGTTGGGACGGGCTGTTCTAATTGTCATATCTGCAGACGGATGAAGGCCAAATCAAATGTGAAAGTTAAAATCCCGGTGTGTAATGTGTTATAATATCTATAGTTCCTGACAGAGAAGTGCGTGCATGTAGTGGACTTGAACACACTCCCCCTGTGTGGGGATTGTAAGACAGGACGGGAAGTGTAGATTTAGCCACCAATCAGCTGTAGGAAGCCTCTGCCACCAGCAGTCACAGAGAAAAGCCTGTCTGGGTGGATCTTAAATTAACTACTGTGAAAAGAGAGGCATTATAGACCCCATCTCAGAGCTGGATCATTTGGTTTAGCTGCCTGTGTATGGAAGCTAGAGTGTGTCACAATCAGGGCTGGGCGATACGGAGAAAATCAAATATCACAATATTTTTGACCAAATACATCGATGTCGATATTGTAGGGTTGACTAATGGTGCTTTCACAAAATATTAACACAATGAGAGTTTTGATAAATAATCACCAATAATGTGGATACAATAGCTGTGTTGGAAACCATTCCCTCATTCCCTCCCTCACTATTCCCTATACACAGTGTTTATTAATTAGTAAACTATATAGGGAAAGACCGAACCAGATTTCCGACACTATCACTGAAAACATTGTAGCGTCAGTAGATGCGCCGGTTATTTCTGTGATGGAGGCGGGCGCGCCCAGCATCATGTAAACAAACAGAAACAAAAATACTTCTAATACGTCCCTTAAACAAACCGAGCACCCAGGAGGAAAGTAAAAGGTTGTGTATTATATATGTTGCATGTTACATTTCCACTGTTTAGAAACTAAAAATATTGTAAAGGTGTCCAAGCTTGAGGCTTTGGGTGTGGAGACGGCCATTTTATCCTTTGACAGTCAAAAGGCCAGCTTAGAGGTCTTTGAAATGAGTAGCAAGGAAGCCACTGTGTTCCTTGATTCAACGGACACAGTGAACAGTTTTGCACTGCATTTCAAAAGGTAATATTGGTTGTATGAAAATCCACAGAAATGGACTCAGCCCCATAATAGTGCAAATATACATAAAACAGTTTTATGGAATTAATTGTTGTCTGTTTTCACATCTGCAGCCAGCTCCTCAGCCGCAACACCCACTACTAAAGATCCCATCATTGTGCTTTTGAAAAAAGTGCAAGATCTTTTCAACCAGAGATATAGTAAGATCTTGATAACCTAATATATCTTCAAGAATCAATGGCATTTATCAAATTAATAAATTATGTATCTAATGTACCCATCAACCACAAGATTATGACACTTTAACAAAAGTAGCTTTCAACAGGAGGGAAGTCAGAATTATCCAACTGTGTAACATTGTGTAACATGTGCATGCATGTGTGTGTGCCCATGTCTTTCAGAGGAGGCCGGAGGTACTGGAAGGCTCCCCTACCAGTCCCTTGTGAATAACAGTGCAACGATCAAAGTTGCTGGGCTGCCCACTGGACTTGACATCAAGAAGCCCTCCTTTTACGGAAGAAACCAATTAGAGGCCATTTTGGCAGCTGCTGAGCAAATTTCATTTGAAATAAGTAAGTGATATTAACAGTGGCTGTTGTCTTTCTTCACTTGTGTTCCTGCAGACCATTTGGCTCTATGCAAAGTGGGGCAAATAAGTTAACTAAAGAATAATACGGGCCTTGTTGTGAGTCTTTGTATAGTCCTGGGCCATTGCAGACATCCAGAACAGCTTTATTGCATTTTGTTATATATTGTATATGTGTCTTTGACAGTTTGTAAGCGTTGTGACAATATTCCTCAGTTGGAGTTTTCATCATTATAGTTTAACAGGTTTTCTAAAAAGGCACCTCTCCAGATTATCCTATAAGTGCTTAGTTGAATGTGACTGGGATGGCCCTTGGCAATGGTTTACATCTTGTTCATGCTCATAAAACTATTCAGTAATTCAATTCTATGTCTATCATTCCTGTGAATTATATACCTTCATTGATAACGCTATGTGATTATTTGTTCTCCAGTAATGCGGGAAGACCAATTATTTGTTATGCTCATATTACACGTTTTCCTTTTTTCCTAAACATATCAATTAGATACAGCACAATGCAACCCCAATGACATGGCACAGGGAATGTCCGAGCGCATGGACGCCGAAGGTATGCTGAGTTGTTTTATGGACTGAGTATTGGTGTTTGATGCTAGTGTTTTTACTTTCAGTATGTTCTGAGTGCCAGTGTGTGTTGTCTAGATGAAGATTGTTCATAGTGTTTGGCTGCACTGGTGTTTAAATCCATTCATATATTTTCTTGTTCTTGTTTAATAAGCGGTGCTTTGCATTTGTAATTGGATAGATATACCCTACAATTTTCCTTATGAAAGTGAGAGAAGAACTGCTACATTTACAGCTTAACAAGGTTAACACAGGGCTAACAAATAAAACCAAACTGTGTATATAGTGAGATGAAAGGCTACAGTGGGACATGTGGCATTTAACAGTTCTGGTTGTGTCTGGAAATTATTTTCCTACGGGCATTTAATCTAGAGCGAGAACGTATGTGGACAATGTACAGATGTTGACATACCACTGGTGTCTGTCTGTGTGTGTGTGTGTGTGTGTGTGTGTGTGTGTGTGTGTGTAAGCGCTGCAGAGCAGAGGTTGACCTTTGACCATAGCTGACAACTGCAAGCTAGAGGCCCTTGCTCTGTCAAAAGGAGAAACTAGTCTACTCCAAGAGAGATCTTCCAACATTGATAGATGTTGTAGATAGAAAAAAGACAGTTAAAATAATCTAACAAACAAAATTAACAGAACGTTGTATAACAATAATAGAAATACAAAGTTGAACAATATCACATTTGGATATACGAATTCATAAGTAAAAAAAAATAGCAGTTCGCTTGGAGGGACAAGCTTCCTATATCTTTTTCTTTTTTAACTATCTCTTATAGTTTTCTTAAATCCTCTCTTTTCTAGTAAATAACAAGAACCTTGTTTGAGTCAGAGTTTTGATGTAATCATAGTTGCCGTTTCAATGCCCTTCAGGGTCTTTTAGTGATACTGTTACAGGATAAAAAATTGTGGTCTTAAATTCTTAGTTTCTGCTCTTAAGTGATATATAATTTGTCGGTCATTCTCTGAACAGACCATCAAATATTAAGACAAAGTTGTCAGTTGCATATTGCGTTGCATAATTAATTATTATTATAAATAATTGAGCTCAGGTTGAAATGCAGATAACATGAGACCAGAGTAAAATGCAAGGTAGTACTACTTACTTTTAATGTTGGTGTTTTACAAAGAAACAAATTTGGGACGGGGTGCAAAGTTGAATCTCATCTTACATTTTTTTTCTTTTCTTTTTTAACACTGATCACATAAGGTTTAAACATGTTTGTATATTTAATATAATAATAAATTGAATTTATATAGCGCTTTTCACAAACTCAAAGTCGCTTGAATATAATATTAAATATAATATAAAATATAATTAGCTAAACTACTTGATGCTATGTTATCTTTTTTAAATCGGCATCTTTCACCACATTAAACACAAACAATCTTTTAAGCGAATGTGGTTATGCTAGTTACATTAAAATGATACAAAATCATTTTTGTATTCATGAATTCAAATTCATGTTGAACATACCATATCTTGTCTGTGAGACTTACATTTTGGGGACGTGTTAATTCTCAATTGGGAAATTACGACGCAATGTCGCTAAAACATAAATGCATCTGGTGAAGTCATATACCTTCAAGGTAGTACTACTTACTTTTAACATTGGCGTTTTACAAAGAAACAAATTTGGTTCAGGGTGCAAAGTTGAATCTTATCTTACATTTTTTACAACTATTATAAGCATTGTGTACATCAAGGAGAATAAAATATAATTTTAACAGCTGTATTAATACAAAAAATGTCACAAGCACATATTTTTTAACGTTTGTATATTTAATATAATTAGCTTAACTACTTGCTGCTACGTTATCTTTTTTTAAATTGACATCTTTCACCACATTAAACACAACCAATCTTTTACAGTTTTTTACAATCCCTTTGCTACTAATTTCAGAACCTTGACGTCATTTTTCAAAACTCTAGACACAAAACTCACAACGATCATCACTTGTAACACAGGCTGTCCAATGTTCAAAACATTGCATTGTGCATTCATATCTTTAAAGAAATCTTGCACTTGCACAATCATTGGTTCAAAAAACAAATTTATTGTGAAATACCATTGAAACGTTACTTTAGATCACCCACACACAAGCTATACCATAGTTTCACTGGGTCATCGTTCGTACAATCATTAAATATTGTAGTACAAAATAGGTGATACATGTTTCATTATGGTACTAGATGTAAAGACTTCCCTGTAAAAGTACTGCAGTAGTAGAGCGAATACTACAGACAAACCTGAAATGTATTGATGAAAAACAATACAGTACGATCACAACATAGGTTTATTTGAATCAAAGCAAAATAATTAGCTACAAAATAGAAAAGAAAAGACAGTACTGTAAAACATCAAATGCAGTGTTCCTCAACTTGCTTGTACTGTAAAAAGCAAAAGAAGTGATTACTGTACTTCTACATATTCATCAACTCCGTCTTGTGGATTTGGCCGCAGGTTCTCATCTACATTGCAATTAGCCAAACATGTTGGAAGAAACCTTCGGGCATGGCGAACAATGTGGTACGAGTATATATAAGTGTATATATATAAAGTATATATCTCAATCATCAGTAACGTGTTGGCAGAATTGGACAAGCAATTCCAAGGGCCTGCATGCATACAGTGCAGTACTGTCAATACTGTAAATAGTCTCAAAGGTGGTACATGGGACCATAGTAACAGTGTCTGATAAACAGTAGTACATTACAGTAAAGGTGGTACATGGGACCACAGAAACAGTGTGTGATAAACAGTAGTACATTACAGTAAAGAATGATGATGAAATATTACATCCATAGATAATGTGGTCTAATTGGTTCATGCTCCACACTAACTGGTGACAATGAATCTCGTTATCTTGAAACTTTCATGACCTAAACATGAAATATTGTTTGTCTGTTTCCATACAACTGTGCATTAAGAGTAATGCAACAGTTACTTATCATTTTGAGTAGTTGTATCGATTGATAGTTAGATCATTGTAATGGAATGAATAGACAATCATCTGAAATGTAATGTGTGAATTGCTTTTTGAAATAGTAGTACTTTGATGTTAAGTTGTGTCATATTGAACAGGTGGTCTTTGTTAAATGAACAAATTATCTTTGGTTTATGTGTATTGTATCCAAGCAATTGAAAAAAGTGTTAGAGTTTTGAAAAATGTGTATTTTGATCATTGGTTGTGAGTTTTGTGTCTAGAGTTTTGAAAAATGACGTCAAGGGTCTGAAATTAGTGCCAAAGTGATTGTAAAAAACTGTAAGTCAATGTCAATGTTTGTCATTGTGAATTGTCAATGCCAATCAATACAAATCTATTTTGCTAGTTACATTAAAATGATACAAAATAAGTTTTGTATTCACAAGTTAAAATTCATATGCATGTGTGTGCGAACATTAGTGGTTCACATGCACAAGCGGCAACATGACAACATGTACTGACAACATGAATTGTGTCTGTTTGTGTGTGTGTGTGCGTGTGTGCGTGCGTGTGTGTGTGTGTGTGTGTGTGTGTGTGTGTGTGTGTGCGTATGCATGTGTTTCATGTGTATAATGGCACACAAGCACAGGGAAGTTGTAGGAGTGTATGTATGGATGAATATTATACTCTTTCCCATTAATTTCCTATGGCGGTCATTTTGACCGTAAACAAAAAAAGTGTGACTAAGTTGAATAAATCACTAAAAATTCAAAGAAAGTAGTCACAATGAATGTTATGTGTTCAAATGCCATTTGTGATTTTGTGTGATCTGATGAAAAATACCATATTTATGGTACAGGGAATGTTGGTCATTTTTTTTTTTGACTTCTCACTGGTTCGGTCATTTGAATTGAAAACGCAATTTCCGGTAGAGTGTTTGGGCGTGGGAAAAAAGAGGCGTGGGTAAAAGGGGTGTGGTGGGAAAAGGGGCGTGAACACCAATCCCCGGGCCAGAACGAAGCAGACACAGCCAGATGAGTATGGAGCAGCGGAGGACGCTGGAGGGCAGAGGACACTGAGCCAGACATACGAACCAGAGCGATGCATGTACAGACATATGATCAACATTTTTTACAAAATGTAACATCTGATTTGAGCTAAGTTATCCTGCCCCAAGCTATCTTTTTGTTGTTAGTGTCTGTGTGACTGTGTGACTGTGTGTGTGTGTGTGTGTGTGTGTGTGTGGGGGGGTGTGTGTATATGCAGAGATGCGTTGACCTTTGGGCTTAGGCCCATTCACGCTTATTAAAGATACTTCCTTGGCCAGTTGTAAGAGGAACCCTTGCATTTTTTACACATTCCTTTTTGTTACTGACCTGTCTTACACACTCTCTGGTCTCACAGTTGTATGAGTTGTTTAACTGCTTCAAATAGTGTAAAGATACTTAATTTATTTCTTGCACATTGGTTCATTTGAAACGCATCTATGTACTTCCTGTATCTCACTCATTGGTTCATTTGAATTGAAAACGCAATTTCCGGTCTTAGGCACGCCCTTTTTCTAGCAAGTTCCAGTAGAGTCGCTGTTGGTACACGATCCGTTCTGCCTGCACGATCCGTTCTGCACATGCGCAAGATAATACTGTTTTACCGAGGATACGACCTGCACGATCTGTTCCACGCTAGCCTATGGCTAGCCTCCACCGGGAAGCTAACGTTAGTTTAGCTAACAGCTAATTCGGCTAACCGCTAGCTGACAGCTAGATTCAGTCTAAAATAATGTTAACTCAAACGTAATGGGAAAAGCAGGCTACAGCTAAATTAAGACTTCACAGTAATAACAATAAAGACAAGTATTGAGTGATTGTATTTTAAATGAGCACAAGTAAAGTAGAACTGACGTAACAGCTGTTATATATGTCAGGTGTTTGTTATATATGTCAACGTTTATTTTCAAGTTTTATTTTGAGGGTCTTTTAAAGTTATTACATGCTGTCTCAGCTAGCAGTTAGCCGAATTAGCTGTTAGCTAAACTAACGTTAGCTTGCCTGTGGAGGCTAACGGCAGACCGCTACAATCAGCTAGCGGTTAGCCGAATGAGCCGTTAGCTAAACTAACGTTAGCTTGCCTGTGGAGGCTAACGGCAGACCGCTACAATCAGCTAGCGGTTAGCCGAATTAGCTGTTAGCTAAACTAACGTTAGCTTGGCTGTCGATCGGAAGCGTGGAACAGATCGTGCAGTGTCGTAAATCCTCGTACAACCGCGCATGCGCGAACATTTTGCGCATGTGCAGAATGGATCGTGCAGGCAGAACGGATCGTGTACCGACAGTCGCGTCAGAAACATCTGTTGGGCATCAATCAAATTCTTGACAGCTTGTGACTTCTTGACCTGTCAGCCATCAATCAAACCACATGTTTGAGTGACAGAAAGCACCCTTTATACTCTCTGATGGTGCTTTATGGAAAAGAGGGAGAAATGTTGAATTTGTGGTGAATAAGATACAGCAAGAAGTTGATGTAGTGGATAAATGGTCCATTAGATGGGGTTTTATGATCTCAATTGATAAAACCAAAACAATGTTTTTCTCAAGAAAGAAAATAGCTAAGGATATAAAAGTGAAATTATCTGCTAATGAATTAGAAAGGGTTGACTCCTTTAAATACCTGGGCATATGGTTTGATCAAAGATTAACATGGGCAGTGCATATACAAAAGAATTATTGATAAATGCAAGAAAGTACTAAATGTAATGAGGTGTCTATGCGGAGTGGAGTGGGGAGCAAGTAGAACTGCTCTAAGAACAATTTACACAGGATTGATCAGGACTGTATAGACCATGGAAGCATAATACATGGGTCTGCAGCCAAAACATTGCTGAGTAAGTTGGATGTGATCCAAAATCAAGCGTTAAGGTTGTGCTGTGGTGCTGTCAAAACCACACCAGTGACAGCTATCCAGGTGGAGATGGGAGAAATGCCTCTTCACCTTAGAAGAGATCAGCTAGCCCATGTGTGTTGGGGAAACTTGAGGGTTCATAATGAAAATCATATGAGTCAATCAGTTTTGAAGCAATGCCAAGAGCGTGGAAATGTTCAAGTTAGAAGTTTTGGTTGGGTGATCAATGATCAAGTAAATGAAATGGGGTTTAATGAATTAAAAATACTGTACTGTCCTACTGTACCTTTCCCAGCTGCTCCACCATGGGTTTTTAAAGAAGTGTCCATTGATTTGGGGTTGTTACAAGAAAAGCGAGGAAATGACATGGACAGATATAGGGTGCAGAGCTATTTAATGGAGAGGTATAGAGAGGATATAACTATATATTATATACAGATGCCTCTAAATGGACTGATAAAAGATTGGGGGTTGCTTATGTCATCCCAAAGTTAAAAGTTAAAATAGGTAAAAGAATCGAGAAGGCAGTAATTGCTTCAGACTCCAGCTCAGCTTGGATCAGCATCAAAACTTTTCAGTCAAAATCAAGGCAGGATATTGTATTTGAAATAATACAAGCTCCAAACAATCTGTTAAACTCAGGAACCAAGACAACACTTGTATGGGTACCAGCTCATATAGGAGTTGTAGGAAATGAGTTAGCAGATAAATGTGCTAAGCAAGCAGCTGGAAATTCCAGCGTAGATATTGAGGTCAATTATAGCAAAGCAGAAATTAAAATATGGTTAAAAACATAGTTAAGGAGAAATGGCAAACATTATGAGACAATGGGCAGACTGGAAGTTATTCTATAATATCCAGAATAAAGTGGGAAAGAGCAGCAATATGAACAGAAGCAAGGAGGAGGAGGATGCATTTTCAAGAATGAGGTATGGTGTATTCTGTGGTAGTCCAGAGTCTATAGAGCATAGTTATTCTACACTGTCCTAAATATCAGAAAGAAAGACAAAGATTAATCTCACAATTGCAAGGAAAACAGTTAAGGTTCAACTTAGAGGACATTCTATAAAGAAACTCAGGTGAAATCTGTTTTAACTATGAATTTAGCTTCCTGAGGAATACAGGACTAATTAAAAGAATTTAGTTTTCTTTTTTTGTTTTTTTTTGTTTGTGTGTTTTGTTTTATTTGTTTGCTTCATACTTGGAAAGGTTAGACCAAAGCCGGTCTACGGAAAGCCGTTCCACTCCCTATTAAGCCCCATTGTACCGAATTTGGATGCAGTTCCAGCAGAGTTCCACTGGGGGTGATCGCGGTCCAGTGCAAAATGAATGGGACCCTATGGAGCTAGACGACTAAATTTGTCTCTTTTGCCTGATTGTCGTTGAGAAATCTCAGATTTGATTGTAGTTTCTGCAAGTTCAACATGGATTATAGGTCGAAAGTTGAATGAACGAGTACTTATGTCCTTTCAATTTCTTACAGGTTGAGTCGTTGTTGCCCATAACACGCTAGCATTCTGCTAATGAATGCTGATGGTCAGTGAAGGACTGATTATGATCGGAGATCCCGCTTGACGGCATCCAAAGCGGAGCCAGAATGTCAGAGGTCTTTAAAACATTAGCAAACCTCTTTCTAGCATGTGTATTGACAGGGAGAGCCTAACCTGTCAGCTGTGTTGTCGATGCCTCGAGAGAAAAAAGGAAGCGACTCAGAGCTCGCCGTAAAGCAGTATCTCTGGCCATATATGTGTATGACGTCATTGACATTTTAAAAGGCCTTTTAGAACAAAAAATCTAACACCCAGCAGTGTGTATTTTCTTAGCCTCCCCTTTCAAATGCCACATTCAAATTACTAGACAAAAAATGATATCCTGAGAAAAGTGGATTTTGAGGGGTACAGCTCCATAGAGTCCCATTCATTATGCACTGGCCTGTGAGCGCCCCCTATATGGAACTCTGGTGGAACTGCAACCAGTTCAGAAGCTGGAAGTAACGAGAGAGTGGAACTTCTTCCCTTATTAGAAATTCTTTGGTTAGACTCAAGTACCACACCCCAGTCCAGCTGGTGGCGGTAATGCACCATTATAGTTAGTTGCCAACCGCCATAAAACCGAAAGAAAAAGAAGAAACTACGGGTTCAGGTTCAAATAGAATACACAACGACACAAACTTAAGTCAGTGGATTTTCCAGCAGCTCGCGGTGTGTTGAAATCTCTAAAAAAGTTTATTCCCTGGCGGGTTTAGTTTGTTTTTTGTGCCGGTGAAAAGCGAATATTGTCGGGATGGATGGTGAAGTTGCGCAGTTTTCAAAGAAACTGGAAACGTGAGTAAAGCTAATGTTAATGTTGATGTCACGAATGGCGGCTAACAATTAGCATCAATGCTTACGTCCCACATGTTAACATTACTGGTAGCCACGTTTATGAAGGTAAATGTGGTGCAAAAGGTGCGAGCTTGTAGAATACAATGTAAGAACTTGCAGAACAAAAAAAATCTTGAACTTGTATGTTAAAATTTGCAATTGTGAAAAATGTTCACACACATGTATTCCGAATGTGAAGTCACAGAAAAAATATTCACAAATGTGTAGATTGATATTTGCATGAACACAATGACAGCTGCAAAGTTGGAGTGCAACATTTACTCGTGTACTTTTATTTTTTTTTTATTCGGGTTCATTTTCCATCACAACCACAACTCAGTGATTACAACCTCTCGAATCCGTCACTGCAACTTCACATACGTGCTTGCGATACATTTGGTGCAAAAACAAATTTGTACCTGTGGACTAAAGGGCCATTCACATTGTACGCGCAAACGGCTGCGCTATGAAACCCATTAAAGGCCGTTTCACATTGTACGCGGCATGCGCTGCGCTCGCCGTTAGGTTTTCCTATTCCCAACTATATTTGTTGTGCTTGCCGCCAGGCTCAGCGCAAATTTACGTCATACATGCGCCAATATTTGAATGCACGTCACGTCTGCGTCCAGTGTTTACATCAGATGTGCAGTAGGCTACATGCAACATTGTGTAGGATACACAGTAGTGATTTGGTGGAGATGATGTTTCTGTCTTTGAAACATAGGAAAGCCTTGTTCCGTTTGTGGATCCACGTGTGTTCGGTGTTTACTTTTTTTCTTTTTATTCAGACACATCACAGCGCACCGCGGCCGCTCTTGAGCATGCCGCGGTCAAAGTTGAACCATGTTGAACTTTGACCGCGGCACGCGCAAGAGCGGCCAGCCGCAAAATGCCGCTTGCGCTGCGCTTTGCTCAGCGCAGCGGCAGACCAGTTCTTGCGCGCGCAAGCCATTGACAATAATGGGTTTCACAGCGCAGCGCTGCCGTTTGCGCGTACAATGTGAATGGCCCTTGAGCCAACAGAACGGGGAAAGCAGGGTTTCTATCGCCAGATGAGGGACAACTCTCTGGCTTATTTATGTAGCTAGCATGGAAGCTTGGTGGAATAGCAAGCTAGCGTTAGCTAACTAACCAACCAGCCCGCTTCTAAATAAATACCTTTTTAATTATCTTAACACTTTTTAACAGTCAAACTGAAACACTGGCGGTGAGCTCCAGGTCCTGCAGCCGCAGACCGGCCGTCATGTAGGGTTGGGTACCGAAACCTGGTTCCTACGCAAACGGTAGTATTCGGACCGGATTAGAACGCAAATTTCGGTTCCTCATTTCGGTTCCGACTGAAATATTTTCCCTCTGTCGCTCCGGACAGCGGCAGACTCTTTCTTTCTTTCTTCCTTTTACGCCGAGTGGCGCACGTGTCCGCGCTTCCCCCCTCTACTATCACAGCTGATAGACGGCTTTTTGTATGCGCTCCGAAACGGACGTAAAAATATCACACTTTCTCTGTAGTCTACGGTTAGCTAGCTATCGTAAATTTAGGCTACTTTTAAAATGCCATATTTTCCCTCTGGACTCACCGAAACGGACGTAAAGGCATATTAACCATTCACTGCACGTGATCACTAGTAAACATATTACACTTGCTCTGCTAGTCTATCGTTCAGGACAAGACCCTGTAGCCGGGTGGTGGGGAGGCGGGACAGAATCCCCAAATTGTCTGCCCTTTCAAACTCATACCTGTGTGTCCAGGCCTCTTGGACACCATCTGAGAGAGTTTTCTCCTGTGCAGGACATGCCATAAGTCAGGAGAGGTGTCCTATCTTGCCAGAGAAGGCAAATATGGTCATTTTTCTGCAAAAGAACTGCTAAAGTTCGAAGCTGGTTGGCATATCAACTCAACAACATTTATTTAGTTGTTACTTGTTAATAGTGTAACTGTTATTTGTTAAATTATTGTAGTTATGTGTTAGGTACTGTAATTTACCCTTGCAGGATTAATAAAGTATTTATTATTATTATTATTATTATTATTATGTGACTTAGGTTTACTTATTAGGGCTGTCAGCATTAACGCGTTAATCGCGATGCGATTAAGGGCCGACGCGATGCAATTAATTTTTTTTAATCGCATGCCGGCATTTATTAATTTATTTTACACAACAGGCTACTATTTTGACCCTTTGCAGCACCGTTACTTATCATCAAGCTGCCACTTCCTCCTAACACATCCTGCTGCTGCAGGCATGATGGAGAAACACAGCAGCAACACAATCTGAATGGAGCTTTTTATTTCCAAAACTCCCAGACGGCTCATAGACAAGTCGTAAGCCATATGCACGTTGTGTAAAGCCGAATTAAAATATCACCGAAGCATGTCAAGCTTGAGCTACCACCTACGGAGCTAAGCATAGTAGTACAGTTAACGTGATGCTACCCGACCTGTGGATGAAACCAAATCCTAAAAAATTACTACAGCTCTTGCGAAACGGGTGGCAACTAACTGCAGACCTGTCAGCATCGTAGAGGACTCGGGTCTTAAAGACGTACTACGGTTGCCATGTTCTGACCTGTCTCGTTGCCGTCGAGGGGGACAGTAGTTTCACCATACACATCCTGTACCACACGGAGAAAGCAGCCCAACTGGAACAGCTGCAAGGTGCTGCAAACGCTGTCTCATTAACCGGTGATCACTGGATGTCAGTGAGTAATCAACATTATTTAGGAGTTACTAAACACTATATTGACTCTAGTAAGGATAGGGATTTTTAGTGTTTTAGTTAGGTACTTTGAGGAATTGTGCAAGAAAAAGAGTTTGCCGCTGTTCGGAGCGACAGGGAAAATATTTAGGTCGGAAATGAAATGAGGAACCAAAATTTGCATTCTAATCCGGTCCAAATACTACCGTTTGCGTAGGAAAGGTTTCGGTACCCAACCCTACTTGTAACATGGTGTTAGGTTTCTCACTGGTGGGTGGGCAACGGTGGAGCGTACATTGGCGGCGGGCTGTCGGGTGCGCGCGGGGGGATGGGCAGTTGTACTCATAAAATGTCTTCAAGGTTGGCAGGTCTGTGACGTTAATGTCGGATTACTCCACATTTTAATTGTGATATTTTGTGATTACATTCTGAATCTGCAACGTTCTCTGTCAGGTAAATGCAGTAGCACAATGTCTTCCTCTGTAGACGTAGCCTACACTAAGTCAGTAGCAGGCTATACAGTGGAGTTGCATATTAAGTGGTTCGGTGTCCTTCTGTAAGTCATTTCGGGGTACAACTTGGTTTTGGAGAATTCTACAAGCAGCAATCCCACAGGCCAAGCAATCGGACCGTTCCAAACAGGCACATTTTGAACGGGCTCTGTACTAGTATAAATAAAACAGACAGACTGCTGTGCACAATGACACCAACAGATGAATGGTGAAGGAAGATTGATTCAAAGCACTGAGTGATACAGAACGCACTGTAAAAATAAAAATATTTTCCTTTTATTATTTGGGGGGCTTAGGAACATTTTAGCGTCAGCCCCCCTAAAATAGGCCTAACGACGTCCCTGGTTTTAATGCAGAAATGTTACATATTGTACCTTTTTAACCAGTATATTCAGTAAGAATATGTATGATGTAACCCTAATATCTTCCTATTTTTGATTTTATACAGAATTATGCACTTTCCAAAATTTGGAGTAAGTATGCTAATGATTAGTGTTTATTTGTAGTATTTATAACAAAAATACCTAATGTAAGAAGTTAATTTCAACTATGTAATTGATTATTACACATGTATTTTCCCCCACAGAATACAAAAATGCACGTCCCTGTACAGGACATCATGGACCAATTCCAGTCCATGATGTCCTGTACGGGGACGTTAATGGACAAGGCCAAGCAAGTCTGCCTTAAGCTCAAGATCCCACTTTCATCTCACGAAAGAGTTAAAAAGGCTTACAATAATTACAAGGTATGTATTTTTAAATGGTCTTACCTGAGATTCAAAACTAACTATTCTGGGTTTTTGTGGAGATCTACACATAATATCTACACATCAGATATTGATGAATCTATAGTATCCTATAAAAGAGGCTGTGTGATAAATTGAGAGTCAGGATTTTATCAATCTTAAGTGACATCTAATCACGTAGCTCGGACCAGAAGCTGTAGGACACAAGAAGATGTGTTCCAAAGTCTCAACAGCCATCTCTCAAAATACACAATGATCTAGGCTACTTCAAATATGAACCTTTTCTAAGAAAGTCAGCCACCGGACAGATTTTATAAATTATTTAAAAGTTAGTCTCTTTACCTTGAGGGGGAACGGCCCATTTTATGAATGTAAATATGTTTTTCTAGGTATCCATATTCAGAACTTGTACAAACAATCTTGTTAATAAAACCATTTAGGGCTGAACGATTTTTGAAAATAATCTAATTGCGATTTTTTTTTCCCCCAAATATTGCGATTCGATTATTTTTTTAAGCTCTTTGTCTTCTGTATTATTCAACAAAGAATAATATAATAATGTATAGTATGAACACACAATTACACACTAGACAGTTAAATAAGAACAGTGTAATTTTTTACAGTGCACAGAGAGGAGCTGCCTCCAGCCCCTCCCCCTCGTGAAGTTGCGTGCTGCCGTGTGCACTTGTTCAGAGAGGCTATCGTTACGTTAGCTAGTTGCTTATTATTATTATTATTATTATTATTATTATTAGTACATGTAAATGTACTAATAAAAACTGTTAAAAAACACCGCGGCCACGCTGCTGTGAAAGCTCCCCGAACGTCATTTATCAGTCTGGTTGTTACCCCTCTCAGTGGCAGCTCCTCCACTCATATCTTTATAACGGAGCTAACCGCTAATCAGAGCTAATCGTTGCCAACCGAGCCTTGAGTTCTGTGTGCCTGTATCCATTAACTGCATGTATAGACTCCAGCCCGAATAAAACCCTTCATTTTATTAAAATGGCTGTAAAAGTTTTAAACTACAACTCAGAGTTGTTTGAATGACAGAAATCAGCTCAAGGTACGGCGTAGCATTAGCGTGGTAGTTGATGCTTTCTCTGCGGAGTGCTCTCGCGAGTCATGTGACCAAATCGCAGCCTTTGCGATTAGGAAATCACGTTTTAACATATATTATCACAAATATTATCATAGATATTAGATCTTAGATAATATCATAGATATTATCACAAATGCAATTAATCGTTCAGCCCTAAAACCATTCTTTAGGTTTCAGAGCATCAGTCTGAACCGCCTTGTTGTTGCTGGTGGGTAACGAGTGTGTTCCGTCTCTTCTAATTGTTTGAACGGGCAGCACTTCTTCTCCTCTTCTCCCGCTGATGTCAGCAAGGTAAAGACGCTAAAGACAGCGTCGGCGGCGCTGGAGCGCAGCTTCAGAGGTCTGCGGGTTTGAGGGGGAAACTCCGCACAGGTCCAGAGAAGTTACCGTAGACCTCGGTAAGAGATCCGCCCGTTACAGCGCTCTTCTCTCCGTGTTCTCTGCTTTATTATATTTATCATGTGTTATACGCTCTGTGGCTAGCACACAAGCTAACAGCTAGTGCCGCTAGCACGCAGTTTGACGTTAGCGGTGTTTAGTCATGAAAACATCCAGTGGTGGAAGAAGTATTCAGATTACTTTACTGCAGTTAAAGTTCTGTAAAAATACTGTTACAGTAAAAGTTCATTTATAATAAACATCAGATTTTATAAACCATGTGTTTTGTGTGAAGAAATCTTAATGTGTAAAGTAACTAAAGCTGTCAGATGAATGTAGTGGAGTAAGAATCATTAGTAGTAAAAACATTATAAGGTGTGTTTTCTGTGTGCAGGTGTGAGTGCTCTCCCTGGAGGAGTGAAGTTTCCCGACAGTGCCGGAGCATTTCATTATGGCGAGAGCGGGAAGCTGCTGTCTGTCCCAGCAACAGATTAATTCACTGGTGAGTCACATCCTCCTTTTAATACAAACTATGAACTCTCTTTACTGTAAACATTTATCACATTATGACACAAACTGCATTTAAAATATGCCTGTCTGTGTTTGTATGTAGGTGTACATCCGGGGACTCGGTGCAGCTGGTGGAGCAGTCTCTGGACACCAACCTGCTGAACAACGCGGTGAGACTGCGGCTGAGTCACTGCAGCGTTCTGCCCGGAGGAGTCCACATCCAGGAGACGCTCAACAACGTCGTCATCCTCGTCTCCACCAATCGGAGCGTCCACAGGCTGCTGCTGCCGCACCCCTCACGCATGTCCCGCAGCGTGAGTAAACATTAGCCCAGATCCTGGAAGTAAACCAACATTTTCCTATTTACATGGCTGGAGCTCCGTCAGGGCAGCGGCATTTGGTAGTCCAGTAACCCAGAAACGGTGACTTTGCGCTGGGTATGGAGCGCCGCAGGCTGCCGGGCGTGACGGAGCTCCAGCCAGCTCACAGTGGAGTCTGTGAAGGTGGACAGGCTGACCGGCAAGGCAGCAACCCTGACAGGCACCGGCCGGCTGTCACGTCAGACTGTGGTGCTTCTGAAGTCTGACACGGTCGGACCAAATTTGCAATTAGCCATATTTTTTTGTAAAACGGCCCATATTTGAGCTGTACATAGTTTATTTCTCGCATAAAAAAGTCTGAAGTGTGTTAAATGTTCATGAGCATACCATATAAGGGAGAAAACCTCTCGTTTCATTCAGGGCTTTTTCACAGGGTTACATTAGGGCCCATTAAACAGCACCCGGGCCATTTTCAGCCCAACCAGTGTTACATACCCCATTAGGAGACCTTAAAGGGATATTTCACCATTGGAAAGATGAATATATCTTTAAATTGGATCACTTTTGTAGTAGAAATGTGATGTGTTTTTTTTTTATTTTTTTTTTTTTTTTAGAAATTGGTGGCTTCTAGGCCAAGAAAAGTTTTTTTTGTGTTTTTGGCTCATGTGGATGAAAGACACCAAATCCCAGAATGCACTTGCTTCGCTGCTTTAGAGTCCACTCCCAAGCCACGCCTACCGTTTACAGACAGTGAGACATTCAACTCAACTCAAGTGTGTTTTATTGTCATTTCAACCATATACACGAAACAACGTTTCACCGTGGCTCAAGTGGTGTTACACATTTAAAATATAAAAAAACGACATTATATAAAAACGACATATGAAACAGGCTACATTTAGTGCACACACATTTATAGGCTCCATAAAGTTCAGCTAACACATACTAGCCTTAGCGCTTGGTGGGCTGTAAACACTGTGTATAAACACAGCCGTAAATTTGAGTGGAATGTAGAATGGTCGGCATTTAACAGTCACAAACTCCACCAGCAGTTAGTTGGATACAAGCACCCCATTTCTGCACCAGTCCATGTTAACACAGCCCACCTCCACTAGTCTTACCCGGCGGCAGAGCAGCAGGCCTGGTAGCTGGATAGTCCAGTACACTGTTGTTCAGCCATGTTTCCACAACAACAAAAACACAGCAGTCTCTGAACTCCCGTTGGGGGACAAGAGGGAGGGAAGCACAGTCATTCGAAAATACTACCGTGTTTCTACTGAGACAAAGCTTAATGCTAAATCGGTGAAGTATCCCTTTTAAGGAACAGTGTGAAATACCCTATATAATCATTCTATCACCCCTTTTAAATAACGTTTGATATAAATGTGTCTTTCCCGTTTGTTCCAGGATCTGGTGACGGAGCTACACATGCAGTCCATCTTCACTGACGTGGGGAAGCTGACTCTGCAGGACGCCGCTCACAGCGCCGTCATCCCCGGCTCGCTGAGTCCCAGCACCAGCACCGCCTGGCTCAGTCAGTCTGGAGAAACTCACTACGCTCTGGCTGCACCGGCCGGAGGCATCGTGGTGCTCTCTCTGCCGCCGCACGGCACGCAAGGTACACACAGGCTAATGCCTGAATCTCTGACACACGTCAGGGCTGTTTACAAACCCCAAAAAGATCCTTACACAGGGGTGTGATTCTTCCGGATAATTCCGGAAATCCAGCTTTTCTGACCTGAAAATGAAGCTCTCGTAAATCATGCAAATCCGCTTTTGGGGGGGGGGTTGTCGCAAGGCACAGGTCGGGGGTGTTGGTAAACATAATGACCAGTCACTGCTGTCAACGTTCGTTCATATCACTCCGCAAATGGTCCATTAATTTGTCACGATGTAACTTCATTCAAAGCAGAGCTCCACCAAAGAGCCTGTAATTGTTGCGGAAGGTTATTTGAATAAGAATTTTGGACGTGTGGGGGCGAACTATCTTCTTAGCTGAAGCCGACAACGGGACAATATTTTTATTTTATGTTGGCAATGCAAGCTGAAGCGACGTAGCAGATGACGTTGAGAAGTTGCAGTGAGGAATATTTTAGGGGCACCATTTTCGGCAGTGCAGAGAGGTAGTGGCCCACACTAACTTAGTGTTGAGCCGGGAAACATGGCTAAAAGAGCTCTACAGCGAAAAGATGTGCTGGGCGAGCCGTCAGTCGGTGGAAGCTGTGAAAGAGTCCTGCAGTTGTGGCAAACGAAGGTCCAGTCGGGAGATTGGATGGAGAGTCCACTGAAGTCCACTGTGGTCTGAAGGGCTAATCCTCGCTAGATCACTAGCTAGTCGGGAGGTTGACAGCTAACGTTAGCCAGCTGAAGCTAACAGTCGATCGATGGTGAGTAACATACGTTACACAGGCTGGCAGCAGCACAGAGTCCAGAGTTGATAAGTGTAGAAAGGTGTTGAGAATGACCAACACCTAATCTTAAACTTAGTGTACTTAATTTGCTACGACCCGATCAGAGGTTACTTAAATTGGGACGTTCAGTCAAAATCAAGCATGTCACCTTCAAACGGGATCTCTGTTTGCAGGGTTCAGGCTGGACCCTCCCGGTGATCATGCTGCTCTGGGGGACCGGCTGCACAGTGAGAAGCTGCTGCTGACCGGACTTTAGGGTCAAGTGTTGTTGTATCCGGCCCATGTCCCGGATGTGAAAGCCTCCTTACTGGACTACTGAATATAATAATATTCCATTATATTTTGTATTTTGAATTGTTACCTGCCACCAGAATTTTGTGATTTCCTTTTTTACCATAAATTGGTGCCTAAAAATGTATCAGAATGCAGGAATTGAAGTCTTTTACCCTCAGAATTTCCTGGGGGGGGACCCCCAGACCCCCTCCCCCCCTGCTTTGTGTGTTCCCGCAAAGACAAATTCTGAGCAAGGAAAAACCCTGAAGTATCATCACAGACAGCCATAAAAAACATTTAAATTGCAGAGTTAGTTATAACTTAATATGTACAGTGTCAACAGAGAGAAACATGGACAATTGAACAGACAGTGACAACATACATACTACATACCTACATACTGTAGAGAATGACAGTAACAGCATACAAACGGCATAAATAAAAATTTGTTATGAACGTGTGCTCTTTAAAAAGTAGAAAGCATTGTTTGCCAGTTACATTAAATGTTTAAAAATCCGTAAATGTCCGTGGGTGGGGCTGCATGGGCGTGGTAATGTGGGCTGGTGTGGGTGGGTGTGGGTGTGGGTGTGGTAGTAAGGAGAGAGAATAGGAGAAGGAAGTTTGTGTGAGGTGGACCTGGTCACCACAGACCCAAATCTTCTCAGCTGTTGCTACTGTCATATGCTGCACTGTCTCTTCATGTGGCACTATTATTTATATTATAACAAGGTAATGCAATGTGTGATCAAGTGATGACTGATTAACAGTAATGTAAATGCTAAATGCCCTAATACCTACATATCACGTAAGACTCAATTTCTCCATTTCTTCGCACAAAACTCTCCAGAAAGTGCCATTTAATGGTTTATTTTTTTTTTTAAATGAGGGGGGGGGGGGCTGTCGCAGCGTCATGGGTGCGCTGTATATTTTCCTGCTTTTTTGTCCTTTTACCAATCACACCTATGCTTACAAAGTGTGTGTGTGTGTGTCTGTCTCTGTGTATAGGTAGCATGTCGGTGGTGGAGCTGAAGAGGAGCTCCAGGATGCCGACAGCGATCCGTGGGGATCAGAGTCCGTCTGACCGAGCGCTTAGTCTGGCTGTCGGAGAGCTGGAGGAAGACTGCTTCATCTTCGCTTTGTGTCAGGA
This sequence comes from Sander lucioperca, assembly GCF_008315115.2. Lineage (NCBI taxonomy): Eukaryota > Metazoa > Chordata > Actinopteri > Perciformes > Percidae > Sander > Sander lucioperca. The sequence continues at coordinate 23,030,799 of NC_050174.1, forward strand.
TCACAAGCTGCGCATGTGGTCCTTCAGGGTGAGAAACTCCACCGAGCTTCACACGTACATCAGACCGGCACATACCGGTTCTCCACAGGGCTTCTGCACTCTTAACAAGTCTAAAATAGTCTAAAAGTTCTAAATCAAAGTTTAGGCCTTAAGAAGTCTTAGATTCTCTGAAGTCTTGTTGAAAAACACTTAAATTCTGCGGGAGAAGTGGTAGTTCTTCTGGGTTTGAGTAAAGTTCTGCCTGTAATTTAAAATACCTGATGAAGAGGAGAAGATCATTTTAACAACATTGCTAATCTGTCTGTCTAATCTTCATGCTGCAGCAGTGTCGGCGCTATGGTGGGGCATTCGAGGGCCGTGCCTCCCCCTACCACAGGCCATGGCGTGGCAAAAAATATCCTCATGACGACTGGCGGGGGAAAAAGCAAAAAACTTCTCAGACGCTGGTGAATTGCTGCAAATTGAATTATAAATTCGGCCTGTTCTCGAACAGTGTAAGGAAACCTAAAACCTAAATCTATAGACTACCTATATTAGTAATACCTTCCAAAACGGCAGGTATCACTCAGGGACAGTTTCAATATACCAGACCTCTATGATAAGATATAATAATAATAATAATAATAATAATAATAATAATAATAATAATAAATTTATATAGCGCTTTTCCCAAACTTAACTATATATACTAGATATTATAGGCTATCCAAGTTGAAGATTATACAGTCAGGTCCATAAATATTGGGACATCAACACAATTCTAATCTTTTTGGCTCTATACACCACTACAATGGATTTGAAATGAAACAAACAAGATGTGCTTTAACTGCAGACTTTCAGCTTTAATTTGAGGGTATTTACATCCAAATCAGGTGAACGGTGTAGGAATTACAACAGTTTGTATATGTGCCTCCCACTTTTTAAGGGACCAAAAGTAATGGGATAGATTAACAATCATAAATCAAATCTTTCACTTTTTAATACTTGGTTGCAAATCCTTTGCAGTCAATACAGCCTGAAGTCTGGAACGCATAGACATCACCAGACGCTGGGTTTCATCCCTGGTGATGCTCTGCCAGGCCTCTACTGCAACTGTCTTCAGTTCCTGCTTGTTCTTGGGGCATTTTCCCTTCAGTTTTGTCTTCAGCAAGTGCTCAATCGGATTCAGGTCAGGTGATTGACTTGGACATTGCATAACATTCCACTTCTTTCCCTTAAAAAACTCTTTGGTTGCTTTCGCAGTATGCTTCGGGTCATTGTCCATCTGCACTGTGAAGCGCCGTCCAATGAGTTCTGAAGCATTTGGCTGAATATGAGCAGATAATATTGCCCAAAACACTTCAGAATTCATCCTGCTGCTTTTGTCAGCAGTCACATCATCAATAAATACGAGAGAGAACCAGTTCCATTGGCAGCCATACATGCCCACGCCATGACACTGCCACCACCATGCTTCACTGATGAGGTGGTATGCTTTGGATCATGAGCAGTTCCTTTCCGTCTCCATACTCTTCCCATCACTCTGGTACAAGTTGATCTTGGTCTCATCTGTCCATAGGATGTTGTTCCAGAACTGTGAAGGCTTTTTTAGATGATGTTTGGCAAACTCTAATCTGGCCTTCCTGTTTTTGAGGCTCACCAATGGTTTACATCTTGTGGTGAACCTTCTGTATTCACTCTGGTGAAGTCTTCTCTTGATTGTTGACTTTGACACACATACACCTACCTCCTGGAGAGTGTTCTTGATCTGGCCAACTGTTGTGAAGGGTGTTTTCTTCACCAGGGAAAGAATTCTTCGGTCATCCACCACAGTTGTTTTCCGTGGTCTTCCAGGTCTTTTGGTGTTGCTGAGCTCACCGGTGCATTCTTTCTTTTTAAGAATGTTCCAAACAGTTGATTTAGCCAGACCTAATGTTTTTGCTATCTCTCTGATGGGTTTGTTTTGTTTTTTTCAGCCTAATGATGGCTTGCTTCACTGATAGTGACAGCTCTTTGGATCTCATATTGCGAGTTGACAGCAACAGATTCCAAATGCAAATGGCACACTTGAAATGAACTCTGGACCTTTTATCTGCTCCTTGTAAATGGGGTAATGAGGGAATAACACACACCTGGCCATGGAACAGCTGAGCAGCCAATTGTCCCATTACTTTTGGTCCCTTAAAAAGTGGGAGGCACATATACAAACTGTTGTAATTCCTACACCGTTCACCTGATTTGGATGTAAATACCCTCCAATTAAAGCTGAAAGTCTGCAGTTAAAGCACATCTTGTTTGTTTCATTTCAAATCCGTTGTAGTGGTGTATAGAGCCAAAAAGATTAGAATTATGTTGATGTCCCAATATTTATGGACCTGACTGTATATAATATTTATATAAAACACTTAGCTGTCTGACATTTCCCTCTGCAAACAGCCGGTGGCCCCCAGAGTGGCGAGGACCTGTATTTGGACCGGGATGGCACGGTTCCGGCACGTTGCCCTCTCTACTGGACCCAATTCAAAACCTAGATCCAAGAGCTCAGCTTTAGGAAATCTAAATCGGCATATTAGCCAGTCATCTCTTTCTCTCCTGATTCTTCCACTGGGGGTTAGTCCTCCTGCACGGCCAGCAGTGCCATCGTGTAGCATTACGCACAGGTTCACCGCAGTATTTATAGGTTTACAACAATTTGTGATTGTTAACACCTTGCCAAAATCACAGCATCAACTAGTGGTATCCCCCACCCCGAGATACAATTTGAAGACAAAAGTCTAATAGGCAAACACACTTTTCTTCATGCAGGTTTTGTCACGAACAGTATTAAAATTAGGACCGACATTAAGTGTAACGATTGCGCGAGAGCTTAACGGCTGTATTTCCAGACTTTGACATTTGATGATATATGCACAGTATTAAAGACGGATATTTAGTTATTTACACTGTGTTCTGCCGTTATCTAATGCTAGGGTATTTGATGCTATCCTGTATTCCATGCAGTCGGGCCATCTCCTCTTCCTGTGCTCCGTAGCGGACAACGTGACGGTGAGACAGCGCCGATTAAACATTAATAACAATTTTTTTTTTTTTTTTTTTTAAGATTGGAGTTGGATTTTACAAGGTGCTTATGGAACAATTATCACTCAGTACAAGCGCAAATAGCACTGCTGGATTTCATTTTAAAAGTTTCTTATATTAAAAAGGAGATACACAATGACAAGCCAGCTGGAATCTGCCACTCTCTTGTTTCTCTCCTGAGCGCGGTGCGTTCCAAATTAAGTGGAGTAAGTAAAGTTAGATCTGCTACGTGGTGGCATGATGTGGAAATTAACGTCAAAAAACGGAATTCGCTAATGAAGTAATAATTAATCATTAAAGCTGCAAGCAGCGATGGACGGGCCCTCATGCCTGTGTGCGTGTCGGGGTTACTGGCGGACGTCGCTCCTTGCGACCGTGCATTTGCGTGGCACTCAGACACCGTAAATCGTCACCAATGAAAAGGGAACTCCCTGCTGAGTTCAACGATACCTCACACAAGACACTACATCAAACCGGTCATCAGTTATAAAAGGGGGCGTGGGTAAAGCATAGGGGGCGGGCCAAACATCACCAACAAAGAAGGAACTCTCTGCTGAGTTTAATGACACCTCACACAAGACTACCTTAAACGGTTCAAATGTTATGAAATGGGGCGTGGCCTGAGTAAGTGGGTGTGGTTAAAGTATAGGGGGTGGCTCATTATCACATGTAGACCACACATAACTTTCATGTAAATCGGATGATGTTTGTTTGTTTGTTTGTTATATAAGGCTGATTTCCTGTTGCCAGCGGGGTGCGCTATGACCAAAAGTCAATTTTGGCCTGTAGATGTCCTCAGGCCTGGACCCTTGTTGATTGTGGGAAATTTCAAGCAGATATGACAATGTACACTGTAGTTACAGCCACTTCGTTCATCGCTAAACACTCAAAATGGTGGACTTCCTGTTGGGTTTAGGGTATGGCTCCAATTTCGATTTTTGTCCGTCTTGACATGTTACACATGTGTACCAAGTTTCGTTAGTCTACGTTAAACGTACTGCAGGGGCTCAATTTTATTAATTTTGTAGGGGGCGCTAGCGAGCCATTTTTGTGCGCCTATTCCCGAAACACTTAAAATACGTAAACTTTCACCAGACTTGATGCGACCGCCAATTTTGGTGAGTTTTTGAATATGTTAAGCCCCTCAAAAAGGCAATTAGTTAGAATATTTCTCAAAACGACAGTGCCCCCCCGCCGATGACCCAGTGCCCCTCCAGTAGATCTGCTCTGGCGCCGACTCTGTGCTGCAGTCAAACCCAAATGTTTGACGGCTGCTTAACGCATGAAACCAGAGCACCCAGACTCAGAACTGGACCATATACTGAAGATTTTACCACTATTTTATTTGTTTTGTTGCTTTTTTACAGCATTTTTGTCCCACTTTTCGAGTCCATTGATGTGATTGATTGCTGAGTGTTGTGGTGTTATCAGCCTCTTGATATTCTGAGTACTGCATCATTCCTACAAGTTTTTTTTAGATGCTTTTGAAGCTTTTTTTCCCAACATTTTTGAAGCTGATTTGGCTGTTTTCTGCACTTATTTTGGGAATCTTTTTGCACATTTTTTGACATTTGTAACTTATAAAAGGCTGAGAGGACATCTGGTGTTTACCGGCTGTCTTTTTCTCTTGTTTTGACGTTTTCTGTGTCTTTTTCAAGGTTTTTGATGCTGTTTTTTGACAATTTTGCCGTTTTTTTTTTTTTTTTCAAGCGATTGTGTTGTAATCGGCCTCTTGTGATTCTTGTTACTGCAGCGTTATAAGTTTAGTGTTTGTGTGTGTTTAGGAGCAGGCGTGTGTGCTGGAGGCCGACATGTTGGCCTACATGCCGGCCTGTAAAGGCGTGAAGCGTAACCCTGGTAACGGCCACCGTCTGCGCCTGGCGTTCTCCCCGAACACGGGTCTGTGTCTCTGCGTCTACTTCGCCGTCCCTCAGAGGGGACAGTTCACCGTGCTGCAGCTGGTCGCCGCCGATAACCGGCGCTACAGCCTCGAGCACATCTCCTCCCTCTTCACCACACAGGTAGTGATCAGTCACTTGTTGTCTCTCATCTAGCCTAAAAACACCTCAACATAACACTTCAAATATCAACTTTAATCTGATCCGATTATCACCAAGGATTTACTGAATCTATTCAACCTTTTTCCTGAAAATCAACTTTTCTTTCTGAAAAAATATTTGCCTTTTCAGCCACCACTAGAACCTGGACCACGCCTCTGCTGCTTGGTGTTTTAGAAACCCTGTTCTGTTCTGACTCGTGTTGTTTTTATAAGAGTTTTAATGACTGTTTGTCAGCAGGAGACTCTGGTGGATTTCTCTCTGACCCCGACAGACATCTGGGGCGTCTGGGCGAACGAATCCAACGCCTTCGTCGTCAAATACATCAACTTTGAGGAGTGAGTCTCACAGAGTTTATGTCTGTCATCATTAAGCCTCTGACACACCAACCCGAAAAGTGCCACGGAACACACCGAAGCGACGCCGACTTGAGCGTACGTTCTGCGCGTGCGCGAGGCATAATGCGTCTCCATAACAGCAGGCGGCGCTAAGTCACGGAGCTCGCCACACTGTCCGACGGCCAATAATCGGGTTGGTGTGTCAGCGCCTTTACAGCTTTTACATCTGCGAGTTTATCCACTTCCTGTTCTGTCTCTTACTTTAGTAAATACAAGTTCAAGCAGAGTTTTTCCTGCAAAGAGAAATTCCCGGCGCCTAAACGTCTTTGACTTCTTTTTTTCGACTTTTTTTGGCACGGTTTTAAAAATAAAATAAAACATTTGATGATTTTTGTGGCCGTTCTTGATGTGTTTGTCACTTCTTCGACCGTTTTGTCGGTTTTCCTGATGTCTTTTAGCAGGGTCCCCGCGGGTCCTTAAAAGTCTTAAATAAATCTTAATCTTAAAATCTGGAATTTACGATAAGGAGGTCTTAAATTCTTAAATTTCATGTGGGACCGAGTATGACTGGTCATCCTTTTTTTTTTTTTTTTTTTCCCTCAACCGCAATTTGACCAGCGCACCATCTGAGGGCAGCACTTTGATCTATGTCGGTGCAACCTGCATCATTCCATAGGTGACTGATGAGTAAGTGATTGATGAATGCGTTGCGTTGATGGTTCGCCACCACGGCATTTTGGTTGAAGCGAAATCGCAAGCATGGGAAAGTGTTTGTTTAGTGACAATTGGTTGGAGGACAAAAAAGTATCTGGGGTGGCTTAAGAAAACAGCCAGTAATCATGAAGCAAGGTGTGCTTAATGTAAAAAAGACGATACAGCTGGGGACAATGGGCCACATAGCGCTTGATTCACACACGAAAGCAGAGAAGCACCAGAAGTATGTGTCGTCGCAGGCAAGTAGTTTGTATCTTCTCATCTACACAGTCAACCATGTCAGGGGGTTGTAGGGCGAATCAGCACTTGGCATAAAAGTTGTCGTGTCCCTGTGACCTGTCTTGAGCGAGGCTATGGTGAGCTGTGCCGCGCTACGCTGCAGGTGTGAGTTGCGCATGCGTCACTCTGCGACGAGTGCAGATGTGAGTTGAGCATGCGCCAAGTAGCCTACAAGAACCTGCTAACGAGAGACTTCTGTAATGCAATACAATAAAAATGGACCTACACACACCTTGAGCACATAAGTATACAGCCTCAAGTGTATACAATACAAACAGGTCAAGAACGCCAGGGGAGATACAAAAAATAAAATGATAAAAAAAAAACAACTCAATTTACATAAAGCATTTGAAAAGTACAAATGGTGTGTTCTAACAACCTTCTTATCACTGCAACAGGATATAGTAGAAATGTAGTGCTTAATGTGAACGGACAGCTCTATGAAGTTAGGGCTTTTATTTTGGAATTAGGACTTATGGATGTAAAATTTGGTCAAAATTTAAAATCCGGTCGATTTAAATAAAATTGAGAGGTGAGATTTGTGTCATAGTTAATGAAACCAAAAAGTAAATGTTCCCAGCACAAGGAGAATTCAGGTTAAATAAGATCAGCTAAGTATCGAGACAGTTTACTCCAAAGTAATTTAGTACGAGGGCATAACCAAAATAAATGCACAAGAGTTTCTTTACCCACAGAATGTACAGTTTACGTTAATGTCTTTTTTGAGCTTCTGTAAATAGTGGTTGGTTGGGTAAAACATATGAAGCATTTTAAAAGAGATGTCTTTGACTTTATTAGTCAGAAAAAACCTTCTGCAGCAGAAGCCAGACCTTATCCCAACATATCTCCAACAAAGCTGGACCAATGTGATAAAGAGGAGGGTGTACTAATGATGTCATGTTGGAAAAAGTTGACAAATTATTTTGTTAAAATTGTTACAGTGTGGAGAGAAGCAACTTCTACCAACATCGGTATCAAATACACTATGCGCAACTCACATCTGGACTCGACTCGCATCGGGCAGTGACAGTCGTGTCACGCTGAACTTTTTCCTGTTTTTTTTTTGGCGTGGTAAAGTCTCAAATTTTCCTTTTTTAGAGGACTTAAAAAAGGTCTTAAAAATCATTAAATTTGCTGTTAAAAATGTGCAGATACCCTTGTACAGTGTTATAAAACCCTGCCATTTACATTTTTGTATTTAAAAAAAATAATGTTTTAGTTGATTTATTTACTGATCATTTGATTGTACTTCTTTGGGTATGTTGTTGTGAGCAAGGGAACCGTTACTCAACCTTAAAATGCACAAAATAACAGCTTCCAGTATGGCAGCAAGATATGCGAGCAGAGCGGCAGTGTGTTAAAACTCTTTTTGGTTTGGTTCCAGCCACATATTACAAGCCCATTATGCCTCTTAAGTGTAGTTTGGGATTTTTAAAACGGCTCAAATTGTAAAATTGACTTCACTTTGTTTTCCCAACCAAGAAGTTCCCATTGTCCTAAAGACATCCCTGAAAGTTGACCTTTTTATCCTGCCTTTTTCCATACTCCAACAAAGTACACAATGAAGACATAAAACTTGGGAAAGGCTATAAAATCTTACATTAGAGGAATAGTGGGAAACTACTGTTATTGTAATCTCACATAATACTTTGTGTTTACCTTTGCAGGAAAATGTCAGTGCCAGATGAGTCCAACACACCACTTGTTCGCAGGTCAAAGCGCTTGGCAGCAAAACGTCTTCAGGTATAATACACAGGCGGTTGTTGTGGCACTACACCAACAATATATACAAACGTTGATTTGCACATTAATCACAAATGTAAATCTGATGATGCTGACTTAAAACCATACGGCTGACTAGAGCATTAACTAGTAGTTGACCACTTGAGTAGGTGTGTAGTTTGATCATGGCAAATGGACTGCATTAATGTAGTGCTTTTATCCAAAGAACTTAACAATTTGTCTCTTATTCACCATTATTACACACACACACACACACACACACACACACACACACACACACACACACACACACACACCAATGGCAGCAAGGTACCACACAAGGTCCTGTCCTAACAATCGTGTTCAGTGTCTTGCCCGATGCTGAAATCGTATGACTCCAGCCTTAAAAGATGGTTTGAGTGTTACAATTTGTTGCACTTTTCTGCACTTCATTATTTTCCCACTAGTTTTCTGAAATCTCTCTCTGTCTGTTCTAGAATGGCTGTGGCCCTTTTACCCAGCCAGAGCTCCCCAAACGTCACCTGAGGTTGGTTTGCATCAGTATGCTCCTCAATAGTTGTCACATCTTGTTCTGCTTAATGTTAGAGCCTGGCTGAAGTCCAGCTGATAAATGTTTTCATAGGCTTTTTTTTCCAACTTTAATGTTTTCCTTTGATTTCTTTAATTCATATTTAGCATTTATAATGTAATTACTTGAGTTTTTTTTTTTTTTTTTTTAAATGTACTATTACCATTGACATCTTTGACAATCAACTGTAAAGTATCCTGTCATAGTACATGTCTTTGTCACTACCCTAAATACCAAATTTGAGTGATCCTTGTTAAAAATCTTTTAACAGTACGTAAAGACTCGCGGCTGACATCAACACTTTTTTTAGCATCATTCTCCAATAATGGTGGTCAGGCATTTGTGTTGGTTGCTTATTTCATTATTTATTTCATTGGTAATCTGAAAGCTTACTCTTTACATGACCTGAAATTTAACTTTTCTTTGTCTTTTTACTTGTTTTTCCTTATCTCCATCTGACAGAAAAAGGTGAGGGCCAGCTTCCTCCCCCGTCCACAAAGTTGTGTGTGTGTGTGTGTGTGTGTGTGTGTGTGTACACAAAGATTTTAACTGACACTGGGAAAGTCTGCTGGTTGAACTCAATCCAAAAACAAAAATGAAGTGAAATGTAACGCTCATGGATGGTCCAGGTAGTTCTGAAAGAGAGCTTCACCTAATGTTTACGGACAAGCTCAGATTATAAATCACTTGGTTCCACTAGTCAAACACTTGCCAAAACAATTTCAACAACTGATTTCTGAGAAATCATGTTAACAGTTTCCTTTTTTAGTTTAACCTTTTAACAGGGAGATTTATACTGTGATAAAGGCTGATGTGAAAAAAATGCTGTGAAAATAATTCTGTCCAAAGACTAAAAAAACAATTTGGTTATAAATTGAAAAGTGAAGGCACAGTCTGATCCAAGAACATGCCAGTCCAGATGTATCAATAAGTCATACAGTTGTATAATCTTGGTTTATAGAACAGTGCAGTATGTTTTAACTTATACTGTGTACGCCCATGCTCTTTCAGCACATGAAAAGAGGTCACTTGAGTTCTGGACTCGCAACTAAGTTCTTCTTGCAGTGTCCAAAACCTTCAGAATAAAAACTAAATATTTGGAACTTTTGTTTTTGTAATTTTCTATACTCAGCAAAAGACAGAAACTGCCCTTTTTCTAGGACACTGTGATTTAAAGATACTTTTGTAAAAATAACTTTAGAGATCTTCATTGTAAAGGGTTTAAACAATGTTTTCCATGCTTGTTCAATGAACCAAACAATTAATGAGCATGCACCTGTTGAACGGTCGAAAAGACAATAACAGTTTAAGGGCGGTAGGTAATTAAAGTCAGTTATAAGAAAATTAGGAAAGTAAAGAGACCTTTCTACTGACTCTGAAAAACCCCAAAAGAAAGACGCCCAGGGTCCCTGCTAATCTGCGTGAATGTGCCTTAGGCATGGTGCAAGGAGGCATGAGGACAGCAGATGTGGCCAGGGCAATACATTGCAATGTCCCTACTGTGAGACGCCAGACAGCACTACAGAGAGACAGGAAGCACAGCTGATCGTCCTCGCAGTGGCAGGCCAGGTGTAACAACACCTGCATAGTATCGGTACATCCGAATATCCCACCTGCGGGACAGGTACAGGATGGCAACAACAACCGCAAGAACTGGCCAGTCTGGTGCAGTACATGAGGAAGAGATGTACTGTAGTACTTACTACAGCTGGTGGCCACACCAGATACTGAGGGCTACTTTTGATTTTGACCCCCCCTTTATTCAGGGACACATTATTCCATTTATGTTAGTCACATGTCTGTGAAAATTGTTCAGTTCATGTCTTAGTTGTTACATCTTTTAATGTTCATGCAAATATTTGCATATGTTAAGTTTGCTTAAAATATAAAAGCAGTTGAAAGTGGCAGGACGTTTCTTTTTTTGCTGAGTATAGTATATCAATTTCATCGTCATAGGCCTGCCTAGTAAATGAAAACACTGACTGTTGTAAATAATTAATATTTGAAATTCTGTACATCATTTCAAGTGGAAGCTAAATGTACTGACAATGTAGCAGTAATTAGTATGCACAAACTATATGCACAATCCTGACCTAACCTGTTTCCGCACGCTGTCGGAAAAGACATGGTGTCTTAAAGTTGGCCAGATAGTATGACGTAACTATAAATGTAGTGGGTCTACAACGGTAACATTAGTCACAACAATTTGGCTGACTTTGAGGGCCTACAGTTTTTTTTTTTTATCTTGCTCAACTATAGATAAAATAACAGCATGAGGATAAAATACAGGCTAATTTGGGAGTAGTTCAACAAGGATTTTGTACAGTTGATAAAAAGCCTCAAACATGTTTCCATCGTACAGTATAGCTGATTATAAGTATAAGTTGTCTTTTATACACACGTACAAATTAGATGACGTTAGGGTAAAGGTTAGGATTCAGTGTGTAAGAGTGGGTAATGAAACATCACCCTTTATGATCAATGAGATGGGTGTGCCCCAAGGTTCTATCTTAGGACCTCTGTTGTTTAGCTTATATGTAAATGACTTACCATCAATTTGTACAGGGTGTGGAGCTCAGATGTATGCAGATGATACTATAATATACGTCCATGCAAAAACTAAAAAAGAAGTAATTCGTAAACTTAATTTAGCAATGGAAAATGTAACTACATAGCTTCAAGATTCTCACCTGTGTCTAAATGCTAAGAAAACTGTTTGTATGTTTTTTTCTAAGACACACTCTACTGCAGATTGTGACCACAAAATTTATGTGTCTGGTGAGAATATTAAAGTTGTCTCTCATGTCAAATATCTTGGTATCATCCTTGACTCCAACTTGTCTTTCAAAAAACAAGTGAAAAAAGTAATCCGAATAACTAAATACAATATAGCCAATTTTAGATATATAAGAAGCTGCCTAACAACTTCAGCAGCAAAATTATATTTGGATTCAATGATTATCCCTCATCTACTATATTGTATGACAAGCTGGACGCAAGCAAAAGATACAACCCTTAAGCCTGTTCTTTCTTTGTATAAACAAGCCCTCAAAGTGTTAGACAGAAAACACAATACTTATCATTATTGTAAAATTCTTAACAAACATGGCATCCTTCTGCCTAACATCTGCCTAATGTTTAAAATCCTGAATGGCAAAGCTCCTCCACCGCTCAATAATTTTATAAAACAAAAAAATTCTAACAATAGAACTACTCGGTCTGTTCTGAGAGGCTGTGTAACCCCTTACAGGTCCAGCTCCTTCAGTCAATCGTGTTTTTCTGTTAGAGCCTCTAATAGATGGAACACTTTACCAAATGAAATAAGAAACTGCACCACCTACCATCATTTCACACAAAGTCTCAAGGTCTGGCTCTTGCATAGTCAGAGTTGTGAACATTTTTAAACCAGTATCTTTTATAGTATTGTTGTTATTACTGATAAACTGCTGCTAACATGTTTGATGTGTTGATATCTTGCCCGGTATCAAGTTTAACTCGCCCTGTATTTTTTCTTGGGGATGTATGAAAAATTAAATTGTATTTTAAATATTTCACCATCTTAACAATCAGTGTAATATTAACGCATACCTAACGACTGATGTAGCCTAGTATTATCTTTTCATTACTGCTGCTACGGCTTTGCATGGTTGAGCAGTATTAGAAGATGGGTTAGGTCTATGTTACTATGTGTTCTGATGTTTGCATGGCTTCCTATGCTGAAGGTGGATACTGTTTGATGTGTAGCTGTGCTGGGGTTTTTGATGCTTCCTGTGGCTCTGCATGGCAAGCTGAGAAAGCTTTTCTGTTGTTTTAGCTGTCTGTATGGTGTATGGTTGACTCTTGCTTGTGTAGTTTAATCTGTACTAATGTCTCGTTGATTTTCTGTCTGTGTAGTTTAACCTGCACTAAAATCTTGCTGCTTCTTGCTGCTCTAGTCTAAAATCATCTGGCCGAAGGACTATAGTTGAAAATTAGCCGGCTGGCTAACACTGGCACATTGACAGAAATGTTGATTAATGTGTGTTGTCCTTTATAAATAAATAAATACAAAAAGGGTACAGAAAATAAAATGTCAATATTTAGAGCGGCACACAAGGGGAGATTAATCAAAACAGTAATTTCTTATAGATATGTTGCTCCACATTTTTCCTGTAATTTTAGAAGATTTGATCTTTTTCAGTGAGGAAAAACACAATTTAAAATCATTTATAAACCAAACATAGGAAGGCTTAGAACATCTCCACTTACTGCAATGAATATGATATTTACCCATTAGAATAATCATATTGACCAAATCTGATACCTGAATCTATTATCCATATAAAAGAGGATGTGTGACAAGGTGAGAGTAGGGATATTATCAATCTTGTCAATCAAGTGATAGCCAATTATGTAGCTCGGACCAGAAGCTGTTGGACACGGGGCAATAGAAGAAGGTGTTCCAGATTCTCATCAGCCACCTCACAAAATACACAAAATTTCAATCTCTTTCTAAGAAAGTCAGCGACTGGATATATCTTATAAATTATTTTAAAGTGAGTCTCTTTGACTTTTGAGAGCACCAGAGTCTTTATGGTACTTTATCCCCAAAAACATACTACAATATTACAAGATTGCCGTTAAAACTATCCAAATTTTATCAACAAGCTCTTTTGGCCTGGAAGCTGTGCAGCATCTCATAACGTTTCTCCACACAAGTCTGTCTTATAGAATAATGTATGCATCACTGAAGGGAACAAGTCACTCTTTTAGCAAAAATGGATGGATAGAGATATTATCTTCTTTGGGTAGTGGGAGGCGAGAGGACCAAGAGCGGCCTGCATCTTCCACCAATTAGAGCCTACATGGACGACATGACCATCATGACAACAACAAAACCATGCACTAGACGCTTGCTTCAGAAACTCCAGGAAAACATCCAGTGGGCAAGAATGGAGATTAAGCCAAGCAAGTCACGCAGCATTTCCATCGTCAAAGGCCAACTAACAGGCGAGCGGTTCTATGTCAGTGATGAACCAATTCCAACAGTACTAGAGAAGCCCATCAAGAGCCTTGGTCGATGGTATAATGCAGACCTCAAAGACACCCAGCGACTTGAGCAACTCCGGCAGGATACGATTAACAGCCTTAAGCAAATCAACAACACTGCACTACCAGGAAAACTGAAGCTCTGGTGTTACCAGTTTGGACTGCTACCCAGACTCTTGTGGCCATTAACCATGTACGAGGTCTCGCTCAGCCATGCCAATCGACTGGAAAGGCTAGTGAACTCTCACGTGAGGAAGTGGCTCAGACTTCCCAAGTGTCTCAGCAGTGTTGGACTCTACAGCGACGGAGCCTTGACACTGCCAATTTCTAGCTTGGTTGAGGACTTCAAATGTGCCAAGGTGAGGCTGGACATGTCCCTCACTGACTCCCGGGACCCTGTGGTGAGAGGCGCCGCTCCTACCCTAGCAACAGGGAGGAAGTGGACCCCAGCCACAGCTGTGGTAAAGGCCAAAGCCGCCCTCCTCCATCGTGACGTGGTGGGCCATGTCCAACAAGGCAGAGGAGGCTTTGGCCTTGGAGCTGTAACACCTCTCTGGCAAAAGGCATCTGCAACCGAACGTCGAAGCATGGTGGTAGAGGAGGTGCGCCGACAGGAGGAAGCAGCCAGATGCTCCAAAGCTGTAGCACAAGCCAAACAGGGTTGCTGGACGACGTGGGAGGGTGTCGAGAAGAGAAAACTCACATGGAGCAAACTCTGGAGCATGGAATCCAACAGGCTGAGCTTTATCGTCCGAGCTACGTATGATGTACGGCCCTCTTCCATAAATCTGCAGCTATGGTTTGGAAACCATAGGACCCATCCTGCCCCCTGTGTACAACCCCTGCAACACTCAAGCACATCCTGGCTGGCTGTAGGACCAGCCTCACTCAAGCCAGATACACGTGGAGACACAACCAGGTCCTCAGGTGTCTAGCCGACAAACTTGAGTGCAAGAGGGTATTCATCAACACCCAACCCTTCAACAACCAGGAGGTGCGCCGACGGCCACCATCGTTCGTTCGGGAGGGGGACAAGCTGAGGGCTAGCCCCTCAAACCCTGATGTGACCCCACTGAATGCAGGCAGGGACTGGCAGATGCGAGTCGATCTGGACCAGAGGCTAATTTTTCCACCGGAGATTGCAACAACCACCCTGCGATCAGACCTCGTTCTCTGGTCTAACTCCTGCCAGCTGGCCTAAATCATAGAATTGACAGTTCCCTGGGAGGACGCCATCGAAGAAGCGTATGAGCGCAAGAAGCTGCGTTACTCCAACTTAGCAGCTGAGGCAGAGGACAGAAGCTGGAAGATTAGGGTGCGTCCGGTGGAGGTGGGGTGTAGGGGCTTTGTGGCCAGCACAACAGCGAAGCTCCTTAGGGAGGTCGGAATCAGGGGACAGGTTCACAGACAAGCCATTAAAGAGCTGGCCAACACCGCCAAGAGGACGAGCCATTGGCTGTGGCTGAAGAGGAGTGATACAACCTGGGCTGCAAAGGCGAACAGCTAATCGTGGGACACACACCCAGGATTGATCAACCTGTGGTGGGCCTGCCTCAGTAGAGAGTGTATTGTGATAATTGGCCGAAACACCCTGTGATGCTGTGGTACACAACTGACGATGTGTCCCGCTGCTTAAGCCTTATAGCAGCAATCCTTAAAAAACTCCCGAATCTGAAGTGGGGCAAATGCTAGGGATTCCAACATCTAGTCCTTTCAACGAACATAAAAGACCTTTTTGATTGTAATAGCCAATTTCTTAATTATGAATCCTTTCTCAGAGAGAAGGCCTTCCTGATAACGTTCAAAGAATATAACTCAGTTTTCAAATCTATACCTAATGCCATATTAGAATTAATGAAAAGTTATAAAAAAAATAAATTAAAAAAATGAAGTTCCTGGTCTTCATTTTACTCTTTATATAAATGGTATTGATATTTTGAGCAGCAAATGTACTAATAAGCACATTAGAAAATGCTTTCTAAATTTAAAGAAAATAACACCTCGTGGGAAATCTTTCTGGAATTCTCATTTTTCTGATATTAACTGATTAATAGGGCGTGGCTTGTTCCTTTTAGATATTGTATCACAAACGTTAGGGATTTGAAAATATTGCACAATATATATCCTACAAACCTGTTTGTCTCGAAATTCATGCCTGTTGATAACTATTGTAGTGTTTGTAAGACAGAACAAGAATGGTCGTTAACCCATCTTGTCCACGATGGTGGATGTTAGTGATATGAGGACGGATAAGGTATCTACATATCTGATGGACTGTGAAAAAATGTGGAAATGAAAATACATTTAGTCGGGACTCAATATCATCTCCCGACGTAAACTCTCTGTGAAGTAATACAGCTTTTTCATCAACGGGATCGTCGACAAAAGGACATGACATGTTTGAGTCAAAAACGTTTCATGCTTAATGCTTATTTCTTTGAACTGCTTTAATTTATCATTTTATTTCATCTATTAATTTTATTCTAAAGGTGAAATAAGGTTAGGGTTGCAAGATGTTTACAAAGTCAGTGAAAAGACCTTCCTTTCCACTCCATTTTGCTCTTTCAAGGATACTTTTGCCACCTGCCACCTGACCACGCCCACCTCACCTGTTGCCTATAAATTGATTGTGAAGCCTTTGGCTCATTCTTTGCGCTCTTTGCCGGCACTCCAATGCGTCCTGTGTGCGTCTTCATGAGTTAACGTCAGTCAATTTATCATTTTGACTGTGTTTTATGCCATGAGTTACTGTCACTTTGCTAACATGTGCACTGCTGACTGAATTCTTTCGTTTGCCAGACATGTGCCATGAGCCATGTCGAAATATTGTTTGTATTATGTTAAAGCCTGTGCAGTTGTGAGTGGTAACCTCTTATATCCTTTGTTCATTTGTATAATCGAAGCATTGAAGGAACTGTAGGGTGGTGATGGGAATGGTTCAGGTGGAGTGAGGGTTTGGGGAACAAACAGAGTCTCGGTCAGAGGACGTCAGGTGATATGGAGTGATGAATGAAGCAGGGAGAAGGCAGGGTTTGATGCAACACCAGTGTGTCTTTATTGTATCATTCAGGTTGAATTTGATTCATTGCATTGTCTGTGTGCTGCAGAAAGGGATAACAAAGACCTAATGTAATTGAAGTATGGGTTAATTGACCACTTTCACTAATTGTATTATGTCTTTGTTATCCCTTTCTAGTTAGAAAATTCCTGTGCAGTTGTTAATTAACTGATTCATTTTTGTATCGACAAATCATTGCAGCTCTACATGTTCTGTTTCACTCTGTGTACAATAATGCAACTATAAAAAATTAATTAAAAAAAATGGTGACATTGAGGAAAAATGAGATTTGACTTTGGGGCTTCTCAACTGATGATTCCAATCTTCTGGGGCAGCCCTACTAATTAGTTATTGATTAATGGTAATTGATCGCATATGGGTATTACAGTTGCAGTAGTCAAAAACTGAGATTATTTTTATATTGATTTATATGTAACTCCCTTTTTTTTGTACATGTGTTGTCTTCAGCCACTAGAACTTTCGGTGTGGGGGAAGCGAACAAGCCAGAGGGGGCATCTGAAGAAGAAATGAGGATGGCAGAACTGAAGGCCAGAAATGATGCTCTCCCTCCTCATCTGAAGAGCAGTTACGCTGTAGAGCCATATGTTGCTAAAGAGGGACACATGCACGCACACTGAACATGACAGACAGTCACACATACACATTAAAGATACCTAATTAGTAATCAAAACAGTGAATATAGAGGTATAATGCACAGGGGGTGTTGTGGCACCCCACCAAAAATATATACAAACCTTGACACACACGGACACACGCAGCCATTAGACATATTTCTATTGTTTGCTAGCAGATGGAGTAAAGAGGAGGAAACCTTCACACAATAGTCAACGATGATGTCATGTAATGTGGGTTCAGAGGAAGAGGAGCACAGGAAGGACCAAGACGAGCAGAGGTGCTAGAAGGCGGCTAGCAGAGCTGCTAACTTTGGGAAGATGTTCGATGATGACCCCTCCCCTGTGATGGACAACCCTGAAGACAGTCAGTACACATCAGTAGTATCAGAATGATCTTTTACAGGGTGTCCGCGGGGCACACTGAACATGACAGACAGTCACACATACACATTAAAGATACCTAAATACCAAAACAGTGACAAATATGGAGGTGTAATGCACAGGGGGTGTTGTGGCACCCCACTAAAAATATATACAAACATTGATTTAGACATTAATCACAACTGTAAATCTGACTTAAAACCATACGGTTGACTAGAGCATTAACTAGTAGTTGACCACTTGAGTAGGTGAGTAGTTTGAACATGGCAAATGGACTGCATTAATGTAGTGCTTTTATCTAAAGAACTTAATTTGTCACTTATTTACCACTATTACACACACACACACACCACACAAGGTCCTGTCCTAACAATCGTGTTCAGTATCTTGCCCGATGCTGAAATCGTATGACTCCAGCCTTAAAAGATGGTTTGACTGTTACAATTTGTTGCACTTTTCTGCACTTCATTCTCTTCCCACTAGTTTTCTGAAATCTCTCTGTCTGTTCTAGAATGGCTGTGGCCTTGTCACCCAGCCAGAGCTCCCCAAACATCACCTGAGGTTGGTTTGCATCAGTATGCTCCTCAATAGTTGTCACATCTTGTTCTGCTTAATGTTAGAGCCTGGCTGAAGCCCAGCTGATAAATGTTTTCATAGGCTTTTTTTCCAACTTTAATGTTTTCCTTTGATTTCTTTAATTCATATTTAGCATTTATAATGTAAGTTTTTTAAATGTACTATTACCATTGACATCTTTGACAATCAACTGTAAAGTATCCTGTCATAGTACATGTCTTTGTCACTACCCTAAATACCAAATTTGAGTGATCCTTGTTAAAAATCTTTGTTAATAGTACGTAAAGACTCGCGGCTGACAACACTTTTTAGCATCATTCTCCAATAATGGTGGTCAGGCATTTGTGTTGGTTGCTTATTTCATTATTTATTGGTAATCTGAAAGCTTACTCTTTACATGACCTGAAATTTAACTTTTCTTTGTCTTTTTACTTGTTTTTCCTTATCTCCATCTGACAGAAAAAGGTGAGGGCCAGCTGCCTGCCCCTGTCCACTCACTGTGTGTGTGTGTGTGTGTGTGTACACAAAGATTTTAACTGACACTGGGAAAGTCTGCTGGTTGAGCTCAAAACAAAAATGAAGTGAAATGTAACGCTCATGGATGGTCCAGGTAGTTCTGAAAGAGAGCTTCACCTAATGTTTATGGACAAGCTCAGATTATAAATCACTTGGTTCCACTAGTCAAACACTTGCCAAAACAATTTCAACAACTGATTTCTGAGAAATCATGTTAACCGTTTCCTTTTTAGTTTAACCTTTTAACAGGGAGATTTATACTGTGATAAAGGCTGATGTGAAAAAAATGCTGTGAAAAGTGTTAATCCAAAAATAATTCTGTCCAAAGACTAAAAAAACAATTTGGTTATAAATTGAAAAGTGAAGGCACAGTCTGATCCAAGAACATGCCAGTCCAGATGTATCAATAAGTCATACAGTTGTATAACCTTGGTTTATAGAACAGTGCAGTATGTTTTAACTTATACTGTGTACACCCATGCTCTTTCAGCACATGAAGAGGTCACTTGAGTTCTGGACTCGCAACTAAGTTCTAAGTTCTTCTTGCAGTGTCCAAAACCTTCAGAATAAAAACTAAATATTTGGAACTTTTGTTTTTGTTATTTTTTATACTCAGCAAAAAAAGAAACACCCCTCTTTTTTAGGACCCTGTAATTTAAAGATACTTTTGTAAAAATAACTTTAGAGATCTTCATTGTAAAGGGTTTAAACAATGTTTTCCATGCTTGTTCAATGAACCAAACAATTAGCGTGCACCTGTTGAACGGTTACAAGACAATAACTACGGTGGCCGACGGGCAAACGCCCTGCAACTTAAGAAAACGCATGCAAATAGACAAAACACAAGCAAATTAAGAAAACATCTTCATTAATTTGACAACACACGTGCAGCATTCAGCAAACGCTCTGCAAATGCACACAACACAACCAAATACATAAAGGCGCTGCAAATAAAAAACGATGCAAAAAGAAAAGCACACAAACCCCAAAAACAAATGCAACAAAAAATTGCTGCATCCAGATTACACAACGGAAGTTCTCCAGACCTCTAGAGGGAGCAGCTAAGTGGAACAGCTTGATTTTCGAGAGAGAGAGAGAGCCGGCGAGACTGTGGTCCCAGCTCTCTTCAGGTCATTGACCTAGTAGTTCTGGGCTGATCCCTCACCTTCCTCATGATCATTGACGCCCCACGAGGTGAGATCTTGCATGGAGCCCCAGACCGAGGGAGATTGACCGTCATCTTGAACTTCTTCCATTTTCTAATAATTGCACCAACAGTTGTTGCCTTCTCACCAAGCTGCTTGCCTATTGTCCTGTAGCCCATCCCAGCCTTGTGCAGGTCTAAAATGTTATCCCTGATGTCCTTACACAGCTCTCTGGTCTCTGGCCATTGTGGAGAGGTTGGAGTCTGTTTGATTGAGTGAGTGTGTGGACCGGTGTCTTTTATACAGGTAACAAGTTCAAACAGGTGCAGTTAATACAGGTAATGAGTGGAGAACAGGAGGGCTTCTTAAAGAAAAACTAACAGGTCTGTGAGAGCCGGAATTCTTACTGGTTGGTAGGTGATCAAATACTTATGTCATGCAATAAAATGCAAATTAATTATTTAAAAATCATACAATGAGATTTTCTGGATTTTTGTTTTAGATTCCGTCTCTCACAGTTGAAGTGTACCTATGATAAAAATGACAGACCTCTACATGCTTTGTAAGTGGGAAAACCTGCAAAATCGGCAGTGTATCAAAAAGTTGTTCTCCCCACTGTATGTATGTGTGTGTATATATATATATATATATATATATATATATATATATATATATATATATATATATATATATATATATATTTATTAATTTAATATACAGTCTATGGACGGGAGGCATGTGACGGGAGTTCTCCAGTAGTGATGGGTGGATCGATCCAAATATCGATAATATCGATACCAATGTTGGTATTGATATTGATCAATACCAGTGTAATGAGATCGATACTTTAGTTTTAGTTTCTCTCCAGTATGCACTGCGACCTGACTGTCTGTGTCTGTGTAAGTGCTGCTGCTTTCAAGTGCCACTCCTGTCACAGCGCAGAGCAGACACACTTTGCTCCTCCTCCCCCCTCTTGTGATTTGATGTTGTACCGTCAGGTGACTTAGCGGCGCCAGGCAAACAAGCAAGAAAGCACACACACACAAGCAGGATAGAGATGGAGCAGAAGACACGGGACGCAATACCCGCTCGCCCGGGTGAAAGTCCAACCTCCCTACACGGATTTTCGGCTTTTTATATTACTCCCTACCATTTTCGTGCTGTGGCCACGAAATATGCTTCCCATTGAAATACATTACTTCACATTTTCGTGCTGGCCACCACGTAAAAACCGACAAAAACGTCTCCGTGAACACGTATCAATAGATTAAAATAACACATTTTAGTCACATTTACACAAACTGCCGTGAGACCGGGCTGAAATAATACTATTAATAATATTTGAAATTCTGTACATCATTTCAAGTGGAAGCTAAATGTAATGACAATGTAGCAGTAATTAGTGTGCACAAACTATATGCACAATCCTGACCTAACCTGTTTCCGCACGCTGTCGGAAAAGACATGGTGTCTTAAAGTTGGCCAGATAGTATGATGTAACTTTAAATGTAGTGGGTCTACAACGGTAACATTAGTCACAACAATTTGGCTGACTTTGAGGGCCTACAGTTTAATTTTAAAATCCTATATAAGAATGCTCTGATATTACCTAGTGACAGTCTGGGATGTGTATACTATCACCCTGAAGTGAAATGAGTCTGGCTAAACAGGAGGTTTCGTTTTTAGAGCAGCCTGAAAAAGAGGTAAAATATAGCTTTAATTAGCAGCCAAAATATAGCTTTAATTGGAAATTTAAGCCTTTAATTTTAAAATCCTATATCAGAATGGTCCGATATTACCTTAATGTTACGGCCGAGGCTATGACCCAAAACAGAGTATCACAACAACGGACACAGAGAAAATATTTTAAATGTCTTTTAATGATGAGACAGGACAGCAGCGGGCGCAGGCAGAGTGTGGTGTGTCCAAAAACTCTCTCAGGAATCCGAGCTGGGAGGTGGCACGACAGAAAGGTGATGGCAGAAGCCTTTGATACAATTGACTTTGATATTTTATTGTACAAATTGCATCACTATGGTATCAGAGGTCTACCACTTAAATGGTTCTGAAGTTATTTATACGAGAGGAAATAGTATGTCCATGTCAGTGATCATAACTCTACTTGTCAGCCCATGATCTTTGGGGTCCCCCAGGGTTCCATTTTAGGGCCACTCTTATTCATTCTATATATAAAATATTTCATAAAATTATTTTTGCTGACAAATTTGTTTACATCACACAGGAAACCACTTATTCTACAAGATATAATAAACTCAGAGTTAACCAAAGTGGACTCCTGGTTTAAATGTAATAAACTGTCATTAAATGTCAGCAAAACAAATTTCATTTTATTCAAATCGAGCAGAAAATTTAAAAACACTGATCACTGCCTGATTAAAATTAATGGGCAGGAGATAAAAAGAGTGCATTCCATTAAATTCCTGGGGGTCCTCATTGACGACTCACTCAACTTTAAATGTCATATCGACTATCTTGTAAACAAACTGTCCAAGTATGTTGGCTTGTTCTATAAGATCAGACATTTCCTTCCTTTGTCTGCCCTTCTCACGTTGTATAAAACTCTCTTTGAACCACACCTTAACTATTGTAATGTGATATGGTGTAACACTTTCACCAGCCATCTTAAAAAAACTTATATCCTTGTAAAAGAAAGTCATACGGGCTCTGTCCTGGTCAGAGATAAATTCCCCCACCCACCCTCTATTCTACCACTTTGAGTTACTAAGACTGACTGAGTTAAATGAATACCATAATGCCTGCCTAATGTTTCAGATTGTCAACAGGCTGAACTATAGATTGAGTAGTCTTGTTCCCAAACGAGAATCAAACCACTTATATCAGGAAAATGTCGCCAACATGCGCGTGTGTGTGTGTATGTAATGTTATGTATGTACTGGTGCGCTTTTTGAGTGCATTTACTCATCATCATCTGGTTACAGGTGGTAACTGTGTATACCATCGTCTGTACCACTACCTATAAGCTTTCCTAGCTTCAGAAAAAATATGGCTTTAATTAGCAGCCAAAATATAGCTTTAATTTAAAGCCTTTAAATTTAAATCCTATATCAGAATGGTCCGATATTACCCAGTGATAGTCTGGGATGTGTATAGTATCACTCTGAGGTGATATTAGTCTGGCTAAACAGGAGATTTCGCTTTTAGAGCAGCCTGAAAAAGAGTTAAAATATGGCTTTAATTAGCAGCCCAAAAAAAAGTTAAACTATAGCTTTAATTGGACATTTAAGCCTTTAATTTTAAAATCCTGTGTCAAAATGGTCCGATATTACCTAGTGACAGTCTGGGATGTGTATACTATCACCCTGAGGTGAAATGATTCTGGCTAAACAGGAGGTTTTGTTTTTAGATCGGTGACTCATTCACCCGGCGCATACGTTTTTTTAATGCTGTTGCACACTGTCTTCCTGGAGCCAAGGTTGCAGACATACATGCCAAAGTTCTGGACCTGATACTCTCATTTCCTACATCCATCAAACTCATCGTGGTCCATTGTTGACACAATGACACATCGTACCACGAAAGTGAACGCACAAAGCAAGATTTTAACATTCTTATCGACACTTTAAAGAGCACTGGAAAGTCAGGTCACTCCCCTCTCTAGGTCACGGAAAAGACCTTTTTAGCAGACTACTCCAACTAAACACCTGACTCCAGTCTACATGCAGCAATCACAATATAGGTTTTATTGACAATTTTAATCTGTTTTGGGAGCATGGCTCGCTGTTTGGCAGGGATGGTATTCATCCCAGTGCACGGGGCAACCAAATGCTCTGTGGGAACCTGCAGCATTCCCTGCAAACAGACTCATGATTGACTGTTTACCACCGGTAGACATGTGCACACGCGCACTCCTACAAACCAGCTCCATCATTCCAGTCAGAATCAGTAACAGACAAAACAAATTGGTGAAGACACTATGTAAGAACGACGACTTCACTGCTAAGACAGTGAATTTAGTATCCATCCCTTGTCAGCCACAGTCTATCACAAAAAATGAGACAGCTAATACATTTAACAAACTGACACTTGCCCTACTAAACATCAGGTCCTTGGCAGGAAAATCCTTTTTAATCAATGATTTTATTATTAAGCACAACCTTGATTTTATGTTTTTAACTGAAACTTGGTTGGAAATAATAACGAATAACTGAATTTTAACTTTATGAGTGAGAATAGAGTTAATAAGAAAGGAGGTGGAGTCGCCATTTTGTTTAATGACTCATTTAAATGTACGAAATTATCTTATGGAAATTTTGCTAGTTATGAATATGTGGCTCTTCAGCTGAGGTCCTCTCCTCGAGCTATATTTCTTAATATCTACAGACCACCTAAATACTGTGCAGCCTTTTTCGAAGATTGTGCTGAACTGCTGTCTGCGATCTGTATAATTTTGACTGTGTGGTTATTGCTGGGGATTTTAACATTCATGTTGACAATCCCCAGGACAGAGGAATTAAAGAACTATGTTGTGTTTTTGAGAACTATGGACTGACTCAGCATGTGACACAGGCCACACACAATAAGGGACACACCTTAGACTTGATTATCTCCAAGGGTCTGAACATTTCCAATGTCGAAGTGACTGATGTTGCTCTATCTGATCATTCCTGTCTTTTCTTTAATGGCATTTTCTCTTTACAAAAAAGTGTTCAAACAAAGTTAATCAAAAAACGGTACATCACTGAGAACACCAGTGAATCATTCGTTGAGCTTTTCTCCTCCACACCTGCCCTTTCCGGAGTCTCAGTCACTGAGCTTGTAGATAATTTCAATTGTAAAATTACAAACATTATTGATGCAATTGCTCCCATTAAAGTCAAAACTGTATCTGATAAAAAAAAGATCTCTATGGAGAAATGCCACACTGGTAAGAACAGAAAAAAGGGAGTGTCGAAAAGCTGAACGTAGGTGGCGAAAAACTACTCTCCAAGTCCATTATGACTCCTATAAAGAGAGACTTCGCATTTATAACTTTGAACTAAGGAATGCAAGGGAGTCCTTCTTTTCTGACATTGTTGCCAGAAACAATACGTACTTTGTTTGCTACTATCGATAGACTAACAAACCCTCCAGTACCAGTAATATCGGAATTTTTATCCACTAAGGCCTGTAACGAATTTGCCATCTTCTTCACAGATAAAATTCAGAAAATTAGACAAACAGGTCCGTATCAAGTACAGGACCTGTATTGTCACAGCAAAATAAATTCCATTATGACACAATTTCAGGTGATCATCTACAACAACCTGGAGGAGATTATACAACAATTGAAAACCTCCTCCTGCTGCCTCGATATCCTACCAACAAACGTTTTCAAAAATGTTTTAAGTTGTTTGGCTTCAAATCTCCTACAAATTATAAACACATCTCTTCTTACAGGTATCTTCCCAGAGGCCCTAAAAACTGCAGTCATCAAGCCACTCTTAAAAAAGAACAATCTCAATACGTCACTAATGGACAACTATAGGCCAATATCAAACCTTCCATTCTTAAGTAAAATCATTGAAAAAGTTATTTTTCGACAACTCACCCTTTTCTTGTCTCTAAACAACAGTTTTGATGCCTTCCAGTCAGGTTTCCGACCACACCACAGCACTGAGACAGCTCTTGTTAAAGTCTTTAATGACATTCACTCTAACACAGATGGTGGCAAAACCTCAATCTTGGTGTTACTTGATCTTAGTGTGGAATTTGACACGGTCAACCATGAGATATTACTAGATCGATTGAAAAACTGGGTTGGCCTTTCTGGATCAGTCCTAAACTGGTTTGAATCCTATCTAAAAACTAGAGACTACTTTGTGTCTATAGGCGATTATGTATCTGAGCGTAAAATTATGACGTGTGGAGTTCCCCAAGGCTCAATTCTGGGACCTCTCCTGTTCTTCATGCTTCCATTGGCTCAGATTATGGAAAACAACAAGATAAGTCACCATAGCTATGCGGACGACACACAACTTTATATAACTTTAACGCCAGGAGACTATAGTCCAATACAAAAACTGACTAAGTGCATTGAACAAATCAATGACTGGATGTGTCAAAATTTTCTTAAGTTAAATGAAGACAAAACTGAGGTAGTTTTTGAGGCAAAAGAAGAGCAATTGAAAGTCAGCGCTCAGCTTCAAACGGCACTGTTAAAAACAACAGACAAAGCAAAAAATCTTGGTGTAGTGTTGGACTCAGACCTGAATTTCAACAGCCACATTAAGACAATAACAAAGTCAGCCTATTACCATCTTAAGAATATATCAAGGATTAGAGGACTTATGTCTCAGCAGGATTTGGAAAAACTTGTCCATGCTTTTATCTTTAGTAGACTTGACTATTGTAATGGCGTCCTTACAGGTCTCCCTAAAAAAAATCAATTAGACAGCTGCAGCTGAGTTCTCACTAGGACCAAAAAAGTGGATCACATCACTCCAGTTTTAAAGTCTTTACATTGGTTTCCTGTGCCTCAAAAAAATAATTTCAAAAAACTTAGGCTGGTTTATAAATCCCTAAATGGTTTAGGACCAAACTATATTTCAGATCTGTTGGTGAACCACCCAGACCTCTCAGGTCTTCTGGGTCAGGTCTGCTTGTGGTCCCCAGAGTCAGAACTAAACAAGGGGAAGCAGCATTCAGTTATTATGCTCCACATATCTGGAACAAACTACCAGAAAACTGCAGGTCCGCCCCAACTCTCAGCTCTTTTAAATCAAGGCTGAAGACCTTCCTTTTTGATGTTGCTTTTCCTTAATATTTTTTTTTTCTCTTTATACTGAACAGTGAATTTTATTCTTGTATTTTTTTTCGCTTTAAATTTTAATACGGAACTGTGAATTTTACTCTTTTTTTATCTTCGATGGTATTAAACTTGTATTCGATAATATTTTTAATTATGAATCACTATTTTGCTCTTTGCTTTTCAATGTTTAATGTTTTATGTAAAGCACTTTGAGTTGCTTTGTGCTGAAATGTGCTATATAAATAAAATTGCCTTGCCTTGCCTTTAGAGCAGGCTGAAAAAGTACGCTAATAGCGTAAGTTACGTAAAAAATCCCCGAGATCGCATCGTGTTTCTTTTCATTACGGCGATTGCCTGTTCAGAAGTCAGAGACGATGTAAGTTTGTACTGTTTCTATTTAGCCATTGTTGCAGCAGATTAAGCTATTCCTGAGTTGTTTCAGTCTGAAATGAGTACTGAATGTTTTCACCCTGTGATATGAAGCTGCTAGTTTATCTGTGTTTTGCTAGCTTGCTAACTTTCCACTACATAACACATTTTATTTCAGTATTTGTTAATAAGTGATTAATAACCATAGACAGTATATAAGAATGGACCAACAGATCCCGTTGCTCTGGACGGAGACCAGTGAAGGCCGTTAGAAGCACTTTTCCAGTGATGGCTGAGCGTTACAGCGCAGCCTCCAACTGAGAGAGACACGTAAATGTGCCGTGAGCAACCTGTCTGAAAGTTGGAAGTCTTCTGGTAGCTGTGCCAAGAGAAATCTCAATCATTGCCAATCTTGCAGAGACGGAGAGCGTAGGTATATGTAAGGAGATAACATAGGCACAGGCTAATTATTGCTAACTAAAATGCTAGTTAACATTAGTAATTACATTTAAACAGCTAAACTGCCTGCACGCTGCTCCTGTACCGTACGGTAATTTCTCTACTGTGTGACAGTAAGTCGCGTGGTTATGACACAATCATTAGCCTATTTTTATAAAAAGCCATAACGTGAGGTACAAGGTAATGGAGCCTTTTATACATTGTCGTGTTTCTTTAGAAATAAACAATGGACAAATAGAGTCTTTAAACGCTTCAGATGTAAAGTTATTCGCTGTCAAAGTGGCGCCAAAATGAATGGCAGTCAATGGAATGCTAACGGGAGGTGATGGCTTGTTAGCATCAAAATGGCGCCATAGGAGGTTTGCAGTCTGAGGAGAAGCTTACCCCCTTGTTAATAACCCACTGTTGTATCAGATAATAGTAGTTATAACAGCTGTGACATTAATGTACCTTTTTGGGTTTATTTCAGAAACTTCCTTCATATATCCAGCAATGTACAGCCAGAGTCGGCGTCAGAGCAGATCTATTGGAGGGGCATTGGGTCATCAGCAGGGGGGTACTGCCATTTCAGAAATATTTGAACGCAGTGGCGACATAGTGCAACACAGCAGAAATGTTGATCAAAAACGAAATAGGCTACGTTTTTCTTTATTATTATTATTATTAATTATGATTTCATTCACGAATTTCGTTATTCATTTCCATATCATGCCACCACAGATCTATCTAACTTTCCTTAGGCTACTCCACTTAATTGGGAACGCACCGCGCGCAGGAGATTGACAAAGAGAGTGTTAGATTTCAGCTGGCTTGTCATTGTGTATCTCCTTTTTAATATAAGAAACCTTTAAAAGGAAGTCGCTTTGGATAAAAGCGTCAGCTAAATGACACGTAATGTAATGTAAATCATGAAAGCAACAAAGACGAGGCTATAGGAGTTTGCGATTCTCCGGGTTCCACTACTGACCATTTTTAAACTTGGTGAGAGGGCTCTTTAGGCTGCAATCAGTGTGATTTGGAACATAGACAAGAATATAAAGACTAGTCTCCTACTTTGCCTTTGTAGAATGGAATCAGTAAGTCTTCAATAATTCGTTTTAAGCTACGTGAAGGCGAAGGGCCAGGTCGGCTCTCAGAGACCGTGGCTGTAGGCTACTGGTGGTGGTGGCCGGATTCTCAGAGTCTACTGCTGGAAGAGGCTGAAGAGGAGGAGGTATAAGCCATTTTCGTTAATCCATTTTTTGTCAATAATTAGGCTAACTGCCTATGAGGACGGACAGACTGTTAGTTTTATTCTTTTCGATTTCAACCAAGAACTTGAAATGGATTCTGGGCGGTGCAGCTCAACCAGTGTCGGCGCTATGGTGGAGCATTTCAGGGCCGCTGAGTAAACTTGAGCATTCACCAAGCCTAGTAACATGCTACGCTGTGCATGCACAACTAAAATGATGCGTTCTCTCCGTTAATTTCATTTTATTTAATTTAAGTTCCAGTTTGCACATTTAATATTAAAATAATAACTAAAAGGGATATTTTTTTCCACACCATGGCCTGTGGTAGGAGGGGCATCAATGACCGCTAGGGGGGGGCACGGCCCTCGAATGCCCCACCATAGCGCCGACACTGTGTACAGCTTGTGACTGCCTGTAATGCACCGTCTAAATACCAAGTAAAAAGTTGAACTCCAAAAATATGATATTCAAAATTTGACTGCTTTCTTTAATAACTACATAACACAATACTTACTAGTAATAGTACTTTTAGTACTTGAGTAGTAATTTTTTTTAAATAAACTACTTGCAATACTTAAGTACAAAAAAATGCTGAATACTTTAGTACTTCCACTTAAGTGTGGTGCTTAAAGAGCACTTCAACTTCTACTAAAGTCACTTTTTTGATAAAGCACTTGTACTTTTACTCAAGTCTGGGTCTCTAGTACTTTATACACCTCTGACCAAATCAATGGGGGAAGGAGGAGGTTTTAATCTGGATGACAAGCTTCTCACAATTCACAGCTAATAATCAGTCCATGTTATTACACCTGGTCAGAACGTCTCTTCCTAAAGAACACAATGAAGCTTTTACTGTAAGGAATCATCAAGGTATCAGGAGAGTTTCAACTTCCTGATAACAAATTCAAGACTTTTACAAGGTTTCACTTTACAGGTTTTCCAAATCAAATCCAGTTAAAATCTGCAGAGCTCCATCTCAGTGCTTCTTCTCTGGATGGAAAGTGTTGATTGATTAATCAGTTAAGGACAAACTAAATAATTACACTTATATACGGTAAAATATAAAATAAAGTGTTTAATTAGCATACAGATCAGCTATGAAGTTATAAATGTGCCCACACTATTGAGGTTTTTACATTTTTGATAAATATTGAAACATTGAGCAGTTCATTCAGAGTATTGAAGCTGTCTCCAGAGCTTTGACTTGAGCGGCGAAAACCAGAACTCTTTTCTCTTTTTTTCGTTCTGAAACCCAAAACTCAGAGTTTCCCATCTCAGGGTAAATCAACTCAGAGTTCAGGGTTAGACTCAGAGTTTGTTAAACCTCCTTCCTGAAACGGACCCCAGCTGAAATGATTAGACCATTAAACACACAACGGTTTGGATCCTTTGCACTTTCTAAAAGGTTTTAATACTTTAACTACATTTTTTCTGATGATACTTACAGACTTTTACTGAAGTAAAATTGTCAATGCAGGACTTTAACTGTAACAGAGTGTATTTACAGTGTGGCATTAGTACTTTTACTGCAGTACAGGATCTGAATACTTCTTCCAGCGCTGTTGACAACAATTAAAGCAGACATAGTGTTGACCATGGTAGATGATAGGGGCTGGCTGCCGTTCAGTAAACAGTTTACTATGAGTTGAAGATTATAGAATATGTGATTAATTCCTAGGAAACATATTATCTTCATTAATAAAATCTTCTGCCATATTATGAATCAGAAAAAAAAAGTCTGGAGAATGTCTCAGAGACACAAAGTCATCTTTGTGTTGACGGTAGTTAAACTTTTGACTAAAAGATACAAAAACATGCCCTCAACTGGATGCAAAAGTAACATTTTAACGATAGTAATAATAGTAATCATTAGACATGTTCCTGCAGCTGGGAGAGCCAACTTTGTTCATGTGTTTAGCTTGGTAAACTTCTCTTAAATACAAATGCATATTTAGCTTTGAAAAGGTCAATAATCTGAACTGGATTTAATGGAACTGGCAGTGTTTCCCTCTCCACTCTCCTGCATGATAATATTACAGTTCATTTACAAAACTCTGTTAAGAGTATATGCTCACGTCAAAGTGTCTCATCTTGTTTCATTGAATATTTCTGGCCTCTTTTTCCGTTTTATTTTTGTCTCCTTTTTGTCGCTTTGTTTTAGAACATGCTGTGACAGACCCTAACCCACTCTAACCCTAACCCAACATCTGGATGTCCAAGTGAACTCCAGTTTGCTCCAAACTCTGTTAAGAGTACTTTTAAAATAAACAACACATGTGACTTATTGTCGAGTGTCTCATTTTGTTTCACAGAAGATTTTGATCCCAGGATTCTTGTCAACTTGTGATTCCATTGAAACATTTTGGAGTTTGCATATGAGGAGACCTGGGCCCCATTTCAGGAAGGAGGTTTAACAAACTCTGAGTCTAACCCTGATCTCTGAGTTGATTTACCCTGAGATGGGAAACTCTGAGTTTTCGGTTCCAGATCAGCTGACATGAGTTGGTTCAATCAACTCAGAGTAGGTTCACGCTCGTGCACCACCACAATAAAAGGACAGCATGAATGGAGCCATGATACTACGATTCACCATGGTAACAACCACAAACAAAATGGTCGGCGGAAATACTAATGCGCACATACAGCGAGTTAAAAAAACAACACAGCGGCTGCTGCAAAAGAGAGAGAATTTGCATGGGAGAAAATTGCTGCTAGAGTAAATGCGTATATTCCAATTTAGTGTATATCATATTTAATCATAAGTATAATATTACTGGTGAAATGGTATTGAACCTATAATCTATTTCATTTAGGTGAAATACTGCGAGCGAAAAAGTCCTAGGCCTACTAATCCCATTCTGAGGCTGCAGCACCATCATTAACAGAATTCTAATTCATCATCTTTTATCTTAAAGGGTTTACCTCATTCACCTGCAATACTGTGGGACTCCTTTTTAATGTCTCTTACTGGTTTGTGGCCAGGGAACACTACAAAAACGTTTAAAAAACATTTCAGAGCGAGTCACACTCTTCTGACAGAGCTTTGCTATACAGTGGCTTTACTAAAATGCTCCGCTTTACCAATGTTGCAAAAAAACGTAATGCGACACAAATAATCTGCTGGGATGTAAGAGCATAAGATGGGTGATGTTAGTGATATGAGGACGGATAATGTTATGCAGCAGACTGGGAAGAAAAACCTCTCAAATAGGAAGTTATCTGGAAATTAAAATGTCAGGGCTTCAATATCATCTCCCGACATATAACAGCCTGCGAAGTAAAGCAGAAGTAATACAGCTTCTTCATCAACGGGATCGTCGACAAAAGGAAATACCATGTTTTTAGAAGAAAAATGTTTTATAATGTGCTTAACATAAACCAACACAATTTTTTTTATTCATGCCGATAACAAACTGCGCTAAAATGCACCTTATACAGACTAAATGAATGAATGAATGAGGAAATGAAAGAGCGCTGTGTCAGAGGGAGGAGACTGAGAGAAACTCTAGGTTTATTCAAGAAAACCTGCTCCCGACCAGGTTAGGTTCACAGACTCAGTTACCATAGTAACTGAGTCTGAGGTTAAGTCACCTCTCTTTCTGAAACAGAAAACCCAGAGTTTCCCTCATCTCAGGGTTAACAAACTCAGAGATTTCACTAACCCTGCTTTCTGAAATGGGGCCCTGAAGAGAGAACCTTCCTGCATTCAGTTAGCTTGAACATGACGGTGGGTTATCCTTGGTGAACAGTGACATCTAGTGGTTGCATCGCAGGAAAGCAGGTTCACTTTCTACAGCCTTTAAAAATAAGACTATTTTACAAGATAACGGACAGATTTCAATGATTCAACATCCCATTTTGATTCGGATTTGTAAAGCAGTTGTGCTGTTCCATCTCCAAAAGGCCTGTGCTCCTTAAAGGGGATGGTTTTCTTTTTCAACAGCCCCACAGTCCTCAGGTTTGGGCTGTAGAGGCTCCTGATTTGGTTTCAGGTGTCTCCTTTATGAAGTGTTAGTACTGGAAACATAGCAAGCAGTTAATTATTCTCATCGTGACAAACTTCTGCGTTGTGTTGGAGTTTCTTCTGCCTTTTTATTAGAGTCTGGTATGGCTGCAGCCTGGATAACTCCATAGACTGTATATTAAATTCATATTACAATAATAATATGAATTTAATATACAGTCTATGGAGTTATCCAGGCTAAAAAGGCAGAGCGCTCTCTCCCCGTGGGGTCGAAAATCAAGCTGTTCCACTAGCTGCTCCCTCTAGAGGTCTGGAGAACTTCCGTTGTGTAATCTGGATGCTGCGTTTTTTTATTTATTTGGTTGTGTTGTGTGTATTTGCAGTGCGTTTATGTATTTGGTTGTGTTGTGTGCGTTTGCTGAATGCTGCGCATGTGTTGTCAAATTAATGAAGTAGTTTTCTTAATTTGCTTGTGTTTTGTCTATTTGCGTGTGTTTTCTTAAGTTGCAGGGCGTTCAATAAATGAATAAATACATAAATTAATTAATAAATACATATATACATGAATAAATAAATAAATATGCCTTTGAAATACATCATGAAATAAATAAGTGAGGTAAGAAATACATAAATAAATGTAAATATTCATATACATATGAATCAATTAGTTAAATAAATGTATTAAAAGGTTTCACTTTTAATTATTTCATGGTACTTTTATTTCATACGTCCACATTTATTTATTTCAAGAGACTTTTATTTCATAAGTCCACATTTATTTATTTCCATGGACTTTTATTTCCTAATGCCACATTTATTTATTTCCCTCTCTATTTATTTCCAGTTCTTATATGCAAATCAGGGGGCGCAAATCGCTATCTCTCACATTCAGAACGGAGCACCACGACCGGCAGTTCGCAGTGCTCTGTACCCAGCCCACAGTCACCTATTCTGCAGTAACTGAACCGACTGCTCCAATTCACATTAAACTGAACATTTCCGTTGATAGTGAAGTGAGACAAGGTGAATGGGACTTATATGGGACTATTTATGTGGACATTGGTGGAGTGGGATCAAAAAAATCTACCGGGAAATTTCGTAGGGGGGTGGGGGGCAGGGTGGGTTTCGGATGGTCCGGTGTATGAATGAACACACAGCACAGCAAGCAACACGTTCCCTTTTTTCCTTTTGAGTCTGACCATCTCAGTGCCACCTTTCCCTTTAATTTTTTGGCTTTTCTTCATTAGACTCTCACTGATCCCCTATATTTCTGAAAATCCTAGACATGGTTGTGAACATGAATGGGAGATCATTAAATTGACGGAAATACCTCGATATACCTCAAATACCTTGATATCGATACCGCATCGATATTGTAGTGTTGACTATTGGTGCTTTAACTAAATATTTAAACAATGAGATTTTTGATAATCATCAGTAATGTGGATATAATGACTAAGTGAGTAAAGGCAAATAATAGAACAGTTACAACAGTCTGGTAAGTTCCAAAAATGACGTCACTTTACTGTAATGCAGCCTTTAAAACCTGGAAAAGACCACACTTATGCCATATTACGATATTACGATATCCAAAATCTAAGACGATATCTAGTCTCATATCACGATATTGATACATTATCGATATATTGCCCAGTTGCCTAGCAGCCGGTGATCTGTTGCGGTCTTGCTTGTTGCACCGCGAACTGCCGGTCGTGGTGCTCCGTTCTGAATGTGAGAGATAGCCACGCCCCCTGACTTGCATATAAGAACTGGAAATGTGGCATTAGGAAATAAAGGTCCACGGAAATAAATAAATGTGCACTTATGTAATCAAAGTCTATAAATAAATAAATGTGGACTTATGAAATAAAGGTCCACGGAAATAAATAAATGTGCACTTATGTAATCAAAGTCTCTATAAATAAATAAATGTGCACTTATGAAATAAAAGTCTCTTGAAATAAATGAATGTAAAAGTACGATGAAATAATTAAAAAAAACCTTTTAATATATTTATTTAACTAATTGATTAATTTGTATATTAATATTTAATTATGTATGTATTTATTGCCTCATTTATTTATTTCATGATGTATTTCAAAGGCATATTTATTTATTTATTCATGTATTTATGTAGTTATTCATTTATTTAATATTGAATAAAACGGCATTCCATACAATTTGCCAATACCAAAACCACTAAGCAAACCTGGGGCCAGATAGCAGCTTATGTCATGAAAGTCATATATTAGAATTATAAAATAAACGTTTAATCTTATCACTGCTAACTTTTTATACATGTATTTATTTGCCTCCACACAGTAAAGTCGAGTGCAAAAAGGTGTTTTGAAATATCTGTTGAACTGAGTCTGAAAAAAATGCTAAGAACGAGATGTTGCTGCAGCAATCTGTGCGACCCGCCCAAACATTGAAGCATGGGCGCGCTCACGTACTTTATCGTGAGCGTGCCTCGCCCACCACTGTACTTTTTTGCTGCGTTCATGTATATTTGAAAAAACTTATTTTGACGCACATTAGCAACGCCTTGTAACCACGAATGTGACCATAGACTTGTATACAATCTATGCATGTGCCAGACAAAAATAGGCTAATTTGAACCTCGTTCGAATTGTTTTTTACTTGATATGCAAAACACACATAGTTTTTTTAACGTTTTATGCATAAACCACATATCAAAATTTCAAGAAGGAGTAGCTCTGTATTTTTGTTCAGACCTTTTGGTTATATGTGGAGTTAAGACACATTGCTATTTTACACGTTATTTGTGTATGAGTGCGACCTCAATTTAATTTATTGGAGAAATCAAAGTAGGCCTATTTTGTTTAAAAACATTGCCCAGTTCTCACGCAACATATTCCCTGAGATTAACATTATTATTATTATTTTACAATTACATTTAGATTAGCTACAGTTCAGTATTTACACTTTTAATTTCGATGGTTAAACCACACTGGTGAAAGTTATATTAAAGTGGATTCCTACGACACGTGAACGCAGCAGCGGACTGGGGTGAGCTCAGCCCTCCTCGCTGTCTGTATCGATGAAGTTGTTTCAAAGATGGCGGATTTCCTGCCGTCCCGCTCCGTTTTATCTGTATGTTTCCCTAACTGTCTCCTCACAAGCGGCGAGGTAGAACAGTTGCGGAAATCTAAAGAGATAGATAAGTGTATTAATCGAGATAAGACGTATGTCAAAAGGTTAGTTAAGATCCTATTACTTGGGGCAGGCGAGAGCGGCAAGTCCACTTTCCTCAAGCAGATGCGCATTATCCATGGGCAGGACTTCGATCAGAAGGCCAAAGAAGAATTCAGAGCCACGATTTTTAGTAATGTTATAAAAGGTAAGGCTACACTGAGCACCCGTTGTATTTAATATGTTGAAGCGGGGCTGGTTTTGACCTCTGTATTGGCCGTTTACTTTTGGGTGTAGGGAGTAAAGAGTGGGAAGTTGGTGGCCATGCTAGCTGCAGCTGAACCGATCGGTGAGGCACTTTTCTGTGTTCGACAAAGCTAGTGTGGTTAGCTGGTTAGCGACCAAGAAACGCCCATGTTATTTGTGTTGGTCTACATGGTGGGACTGAAGGGGACGGTGGCGCGTGCAGTGGGGTCATTGTTTGTGTTTATTCAGAGCTTCCCAGATATATCTTTTTTGTAATGTTCAGTCACACACAACGTGCACAATGGTTTGACATCCAAGTGTTTGCCCCAATGGCTGCTGTTATCACCGAGACATATCGCTGTGGTGTATGGAGAGAACATGACACTGAAATCATTTGAAAAAAATGTCCCTGTTTACTGTAAACATGCCTATCATTTAAGACCATGGGCAGCCCTATCTAACTGAACTAACGTTGACTGAAACACTTGACCTTTTCTGTAGCCATGCTTCATCTTACAAGTCCTCTTACATATTATGACACTGTGTTTGCAGGTTGTTGGCTGTAACTGCTGCAATGTTAAATATCATCGCTTTTTTTCAAAAGATGTCTGGTTTCTGTAAACGGTTTAAATCCACCTATTTGTGCTGAGGTTATGAAAAGTGACTGTTGTGTTACAGTACAGATGGACAGGTTGGTCAGTAGTTTCAGCTGCCCTCTACACTATCCCTTCACTGAACTTGTAGCCTTGCTACAACTTTCTAGTCTACAGTAATACTTAGCTAGCAGTCTGCTGTGTGTGTTGTCTGCTAACTGACTTCATTAATGAGCCGGTAAAGTTGTGCACTGCTTTGAGATGTACCCACAACAATGTCCAGGTTGCATTTAGGGACAGTTGACTTTTGGTATTAACCTGGGGCATTGTGGTGGGAAATCCCATACAGACATGCTGCTGACTTAAAGTGAGTCAGAGTAACCAAAGTAGCAAACCTACTTGGTGAATCACACCACTACTCTGGTAATTTTTGAATTGGGTATTGTTTCAAAACATTTCGATACCAATACTGTGACTTCGATACTAGTTTCTGAACAATTACTCAACATTACAGCACAAATCTTTGTTTTTATTTTCCAGCTCCTACTACGTGAGCCGTCTCTGTGTAATGTCAAGTTTTTCCTGCTTGTCTCTACAACGTGTAACGTTAGACAGCCAATCACAGACATTATTAGATCTTGGTAGAAGGATGCTGCGTACTTATTGGCTCACTGACGCTGATGAGATTCACTCCTTAGGTATTGAAATTGGGTATTGAATGACGAGGCATTTTTAGATACACGATACAAAGGAGGCAATTTGGTTTGGTCCTTAAAAAGTATTGAATTCGGTACCCAGCCCTACTGTTCACAGACGGCTCCGTTGTCAGTGTGTTTGAGAGAGAGAGAGAGAGAGAGGGAAAGCGGGGCAAGGAGGGGCTGAGTGAATCCAGGCGCCGCTCTACAGTGAAACAAGTGTTTACCCATTTTAAATAGTCACAAATAAATCAGACATGAGTTGAGTCTCGCAACATTCGATGGGGAGAAAGGGGATCGTCAAGGGTTTGCCGAGTTCGACGAGATGTCACCGCAGCCCATTCGGAGGCGGGTCCGCCAAGTTTTGGACCCACTCCGAAAAGGTCCATCACGGGTGGGCTCAGTGCGCTAAAACTAGTAATAATTGAAATGCAAATCAGCACGGCATGGTCTGGCTCAGCGCAGCCAAAAGGGCCAGTAGAAAAACCCCATTAGGAACAGCTTCCTGTGGCTACTTGGCATAAATGGTAAGCTTCCATTACAGTGTTTCCCACAGGTTCAGAATTTACTTGTGGTGGTGGGCAGTGCAGGATGTAAGGGCGCGGCATGTGATGGCTGGGCTCAGTAATAAACTAGTCAAACAAAGGTTTATGAACTATTTATTGAAAAAAAAGACTACATAACAAGATAATTTAGAAAGAAATAGCCTAACTATTTACATTAGCCTGACGTCGTCATACTCAGATTCTAGTCAGAACATGAGTCTGATACTGCTCCATTGGGCTGTGATTATGGGGGCGTGTTTCAATCGAACCAGGAGCGAAAATGCCTCCGCACTTCTATTGGATAGACCTACAACCAATCAGAGCAACGGAGACAGACGTCACAGAAGCTGCAAGTCAAATGCAGGCTTCGACAGAGCAAAGGCAGAGGCGACAGTTTCCGTGTCGTGTGGCCAGGTGTGGCAATGTGTATACATATGTGATCACGGTTCTCTGTTCCTCTTTTAAAATTAATGCACTGTCGATATCTTCTATAACAGACGCAATGGCGGAATCTACACATCTCAAACGGATTCAACCCAAGCGCTCTTTGGTGACGTGGTTGATTACGTTACTGTTGATCATCTGTCCATCATCGTATGCAGCCCGCCCTGACAATTTGATTGGTCCGAACAGCTCTGGTTCGAGCATAGTTGCTCCACAACGGATCAAGTCCAGACCGAACTCCGAAAATGTTGTGGGCGGGGCTAAGTTCGGCTGGCATCCAGGCTATATTTACATATTGAACACCAGACTAGAAGGTGATACAGATGTGTAGCTGTGCTTTGTCAACTAAATCTGGTTGGTTTGTCAAATAAAATGTATGGTTCAGCAGAAGAAAAAAAGACTGATTAACATTACCCAGAGCTGAAATGTTGTGTTAACGACTTAACCTATGATCCATACAGAAAGTTACATGTTATTATAAAATCTCAGCCCTGTGTGCACCTCCTAACCCCTGTTAAATCATATTACACTAAGGCGATCCAAAGTTAATTCATGTTCATTTTGGTTGTTTTAATCAGTGTTTTGGTAATCCTAATAACTTTAAACACGCTGTTTTGTACTATACATGTCCGCGTTGAAATCGTTAAGATCTCATCGAGACAGATTTCTGTCATTCAAACAACTTTGAGTTGTTTTATTCGGGCTCGAGTGCATAAATAACGTTACTGTTAATGGGCAGGGGCGCGAAGAGAACGTTAATTGATGGCTCGGTTAGCTCCGGTCAACTCCAAATATAGATCAGCTCAAGCGAACACACTGCCGTGGAGAGGGTGAACAACCAGACTCTACACAGCGGTGTGGCCGTGGCGTTTCTACCGTTTATCAGTACAATTAATCCCATGGGAAGCCACAACACCACAAGCAGCACGCTACTACTAAAGCCTGATTTATGGTCCTGCGGAGGCTCCACGCACAGCTTTCTCCGTAGCCTATGTAAGTGGCCTGAAGTTTATACTTGTGCGTTGGTGTGTGCGTCGATCTCTTTAAAAAAATAGCAGGGCCAGCGTGTGTGTGTGTGTGTGTGTGTGTGGGGAGTAGGGGTGTCCCGATTCTCCAAATCCTTGATTCGATTAAAATTTTTCGTTTCTAACTTCACGGTTCGATTCTCGATTTTTACATTTCTTGTTTTTAAAGCACAGGTTGCTATGCCATTTTTAGACTAGACTTTTATGCAATATAATGTCTGACCTTTTGTTTGCAATGTACCACACTACAAATTACAAATAATGTAACAATTACTTGTATCTTCAGTCAATTGGAAACTTAAACAAAATAGCCTGCCATCTAGTTTCTCTTTTGTAACTGCAGTCTTCTTCACAGAAGATGACATTCAGGTTCACAACCAAACAAACAAAAAAACAACAAAACAGCCATGTCCATAGTCTTCTCGGAACAATCAAGTGTCTTAACAAATTATTTCCGAACAGTTGAACATAAACTACTCCCTGTGTCCTTCTCCATTTCTACATCAGAAGGGGCACAGAGGCAAGCCTGTCAGAATTGTAGCGAGCACTGCTTTTTGGTCCTACACGTCCTGCGTCACAGACACACCCCCAGTCCGCCTCCATAAGTACGCCGGCAATTGCAAACTAAAATTTGTTTAGGAGAAGGAGAACCAGGAAATGAGTCGGGGTGGTAGCTGACCCGGGGTGTGGGGTGCACGCGCGGAAGGAGGTGCAGACTCCTTATGGCCCTTGTGTTGTCTTCCCATCGACAATGCAACTTAAAATTTGTGACGTTTTTGTCACTTTTTTCGACTTTTTGGTCACTTTTTCCCAAAAAAAAGTGTTGTCACAAATTTCCGATGTTATTGTCGATGTTTTGGTAGATGTCTTTTTTTTTTTTTTTTTTGACGTTTTTGTGTTTTTTTCCCCCAACGTTTCTTTGTCACTTTTTTCCAACGTTCTTTGGTCATTTTTTTTTCAAACGCTATAAAATTGAATAAAACACCCAAATTCAATGAAAGTAGTGAACTGATCATTTATTTTACTTAGTAATGGTTGTATGGAACCATCCACGTTATGTTTTTTGACAATTTGGTTGAAAGAAACCCAAATTTCTGGTGTAGAAACTTTTTGAAAATGGGTCAAATTTGACCCGAGGACAACAGGAGGGATATTTATTGTACTGCAAATATTTTTATACAAAATTCTGCAGGTAACAATTCAACATTTTTAATTTAATGGTATAATGCAGTAAGGGAGGGGGGTCTTTCGCATTTGACAACAAAGTCCAGTTCATTTGATTAGTATGAACACAGCATAACCGTATGGGGCATGTTTTACTCCTCAGTTGAAAAATGTAGGAGTGACTTACTTATAAGGTAGGCTAACTGCTATTACTGTTGTAGCTAATGTGTACAATAATACAATAGTGTTAATGAATACACAACATTATGAAGTGTATTTTTTTTTCTATTTTGAAATATTGATAAATAAATTATCCGTGATGTAGAGTAACAAACTGCCCCTACGGTTCGGCAGGCATGTGAACCGCAGGTTGTTGCAAATGTAACCATCATAGTGTGAAATACAGTCTCTGCATATTCATGGAGTCGGGGCAATGCCGCTAAAGCACTCAAAACTGTGACTTTCATGCGTAGGCTACTCCCATATGGCTTGCATCAGGTGTTAAAATGAACTGTACCAAAACACGGAGAAAAGTAACGCGACATACGAGACATTTAGAGTTTTTACAGGTTATGAAATCGTCTCAATTTTAATACTGATCCGATAGCAGTCGGAGCTCCGGCGGACGGAGAGCTCTGCGTCCAACAGCAGCGGTTTCTCGCTCCGCTGCCGGTCCCTAGAGCAGCATGGTCACCGGTCACAGTCTGACTCTGCAAACGCTGGCAACTGAAAATCAGACGTTTTGGCAGTATAAACCCTGAATAAATACCGGTTAGAGCTGGGCGATATGGACAAAATCAAATATCACAATATTTTTGACCAAATACTACATTGTGAACAACAAATATGTATTGTGAATGTCATATCACTCTTCTCAACTTCCTGTTACTGTTTTGGTGTGGAGGGGTTTGAGTAGAGGGGGCAAGCCAAGCGTGGTTTACATGTGATCAGGAGAAAACCTCAGTCTTCCTGACCCACAGCCCGCGGCTCTGAAGCCCGGCGTCACCACCGACCAGCGCACGGTACCATCTTCCATGAGTTCAACCCGTAACTCCCAGACAGCAAGTATGTTGAGTTAGTCTGTTTCTCTCTGCCGTTGTTGTCTTTCACATAGAACCGGGCTGGTTAAAGTTAGTTTAAACAGAGACGTTTAGAACCGAGACGGCCCAACTCAGAGTAGTTTCCTGTCTCTGTGTCACATGGGTTTTTCCACGGCCACGCCTCTTTAGGAGACTAGCGGCAGGTCCTGAGTGTGTTGATTCCGACAGGAGAAGTGAACATGAACACAGATTATGAGCGATTC
This sequence comes from Sander lucioperca, assembly GCF_008315115.2. Classification (NCBI taxonomy): domain Eukaryota; kingdom Metazoa; phylum Chordata; class Actinopteri; order Perciformes; family Percidae; genus Sander; species Sander lucioperca. The sequence goes on from NC_050174.1 coordinate 23,072,855, forward strand.
TTTTGCCCCGTAGCTAGGGTTGGGTACCGAACTCTGTACTTTTTTGGGTAACGACCGAATTACGTCGGTATTACAGAGGACCGATTCACTTTAAATCAAACAGTACCAAATTTTGGTACCTGAGAGCAAGTAAGCACAAGCTTATCTGTCTTCTCTGGATAGGTGCGGACGGAGTAAACTCGAGCAAACTACGTCACCTCTAAAGTTTTGTTGAAGTCACAGCGAGTCACGGAAATGCCGGTAAAGCGGTTGCAAGTGTGGTTACAGTTTTTCTAAACTTCAAGCAGAAACCATTCACTGATATTAAAGTGGCCATATTATGCTCATTTTCAGGTTCATAATTGTATTTTGAGGTTGTACCAGAATAGGTTTACATGGTTTAATTTTCAAAAAACACCATATTTTTGTTGTACTGCGCATTGCTGCAGCTCCTCTTTTCACCCTGTGTTCTGGTCTCTGTTTTAGCTACAGAGTGAGACCTCTCGCTGCTGTAACATCTTTGTTGGCAGTCGCACATGCGCAGTAGCTTGGTAAGGATCACATCAGCTAGCTAGCTGTTTAAACAACTTCGGTCAGTTACAAGGCAGGATTAGCCGGGAGACTTCTTCTAAACGAGGGCGCACTTCCAACTTTGCGTGGAATACCTGCAGACGAGGGACATGTAAGTTGTTCTTTTGTCGATTATGGTGAACTAGTGTGTGTTATAACAGTGTTTTGCCATTGAGAACAAGCTAGCATGCTACTGTTAGCCCCTTCGTTTCGTCTAGTGACGTAGATAGCCGTGCCGATTTTGACTGACTGAGGTCGTAAGGCAAAGCAGCTTTATTTCTACAGCACCTTTCAGCAACAAGGCAATTCAAAGTGCTTTACATGAAACATTAAAGAGCAGTTAAAAACGGTCATGATGAAAATAAAACAGGCTAAAAAAGAATAATATACAAATACAAGAATAAAAGTTACAGTGAGTAAGAAATTAATAATTATTCAATTTAATAGGTTGTAGGGATGGCTTTGGGAGGAGAGAGGGAGGGGTTTTATTTTTATTTTTGTTTTAATTTCTTTTAGAGTGTAATTTATTCTAAATAAATAACAATGTTCTAAGTAAATAGGAACAATAGCTTTGGAATTATTTTTACAACTGAAATAATTTGTACCGAAAAAAGTACTGTTGGGTACTGGAACCGAATTTCAGGTACCCAGGGTAGTGGCAAGTGTCTTTTGTCAGTGTTTTTGACAAGGGCCCGGCGGTGGCCAGTCACAGACTGATGGCAGCATTAATGTAGAGCCCAATACTTTCAGTGATAACCGAATCATAGACGGAATCGCAAAATTGAGAATTTAAAAAAGCTATAAGACAGATTCCATAGGGCTCTACATTAAGTCAGCGCTCAAAGCTAACTGGAGATTAAAAAATAAGACTACGTCTAAGTTTCCAACCAAGTTGCCCACTCTAACTAGTTTTAAAAAAATAGTTGTTAATAGTGTAGTTAAAAATACATTGAAATAATTTCCACCAGTGGCTCAAGCCTGGTGGGGAACAACTTAGGCCTGGTGGGCCGCCAGGCTTGCAATACACTGGGGGAAGCCCTGTATGTGGTCTGCATTTCCGAATACAGCCAGTGTGATTGGCTTCCATGACGTCGCAGGGGTTGTAGGGGGCAGTTAAATGTTAACTCCCTTTTCAAGTGCAAACAGGGAAGTGGGAGAGGCTCGCTCAGCCTCAGTCAGGGGGAAGTGACTGACGCATGACGTGGTTGAACTGAAAAGGAAACCGTTAGTGTCTGTGTCATTTCAGAATTAAAATTAAATCAGCCAGGGTTCGGGGGAGTTTTGTAGTAGAGTCTCTCTTTGACGTTTTTTTTTTTTTTTTTTTTATAAATTAGTGTGTAATGATTTAGCTTGCCTGGATTATTACCTCTTCTGGCTTGTATCTCTCAACATTGGGTCAAATCAGTAATTGTGTAGTCTTGTAGTTATTTTGTAAACGTGTGCCAATTGACAATAATGATAAGAGGTAATCACCAATATCTGATGCCCTGCCAATGTTAAGATAATAAAAATAAAAAAAATACTTTATTTATTCTTCTGGACATTGAGTCAAAACGTATCTCTGAACTGTATACAAATTCCAATCTGTCTGTCGGGGCGTGGCGCTCTCAGCCTCCTGTCGGAGCCCCGACTGCAGGTCGAAGGCGCCAGTGCGTCTGGGTCTGTCCGTGTTGGGCTGCGCTGCTGTCTTATATAGTGGCATCAGTGTTTAATGGAGACAGTTTCATAACCGGTTTAAAAGTCCTCATAGTTGGGTAAAATACAAGTCCACTTCACGTGTTTTGGTACAGTTGATTTTCACACCTGATGTGAACCGCACCGAAGTACACATGAACTGTAATAAAGACCATGGAGAGAGAGAGAGGGGTGGGGGGGGATAGAGAGAGGCAGCAGGCGGAGAAGGGTGAAGCCGCTGCTGCTTGGGAGTTTGCTGGTGATCCTGTGGGTGCTGTGCACGATGCTGTGCCCAAAGAGGGAGAATGCCTTTTGTTGTCAGGAATGGGACCTGTCGCTGCCTGATATCGGTGGTCTCGATGTGTCCACTACACAACGCTGTGTCACCACGTCGGAGGATTTCCCCCCCCTCTAAACAACATTTTTATGTGACATGAGCTTCTTTTTTTATTTTCTAAAAGATCCACATATCTACCATGTATGCAAGTGTAGCCTGTATTGGAAAAATGGACAATCTTGACTACGATACATTTCCGACATGTTTCCCTCCGGCTTCAGGTATTCGAGTGTTGGTGGATGCTCGAGAGAAGCTACACATCCCATGGGGCAACCTGTCCAACCAGCGGCACGGAGACATCATGATGGCGTTTGACACCCGGTCGGTAATGGCCAACGGTCACGGCATGGTGGAGCACAAAGTTTTTCAGCACTACCTGCCGTCCATTCGGGCCCTGTGGGCCGACCAGGGCATCCAGAACGCCTACGACCGCCGCAGAGAATTCCAGCTGGTGAGTAAGCACGTTGACCAGCGCCAACATTGCGAGGTGTTGATGTATCAGTCTGGAACCGAATGTCCTTATTGCATTTCTGGCGCAGTGCTTTGAGGCTATAGACACGTCTAAAGGGTTGAGGGCAGAGGTGGGTCACATAGAATTTGGTTCTGGTGTATTGATTTAGCCATATCTCCGACCCAGGGTTCAACAATAAGGGTTGCCCAATGGTCCCGGGCAAGTAAAACTCCACGTCGGGCAATATAACAACCCCACTTTCCCATTCTGGCGTCATCCTATCATAAATGACGTCATTGTTCTCTTGTCCCTGTCGTAGAATGCTTGTCGACGATTTGAATGTGCCGCTTTTAACTTTTTTACATTTTTGACACCTTTGTAAAGGTTCCATTTTCGACATTTGATGCTTTTTGGTGGCGCTTTTTTCAATGCTTTTGGCGTTTTTTTAAAGCTGTTTTTTTTCCTTCGGAGTTTGCATCGAACAGACAAGTGAAAAAAAACAACCTTAAAGGCCCCATATTGTAAAAATTGAGATTTTCATGTCTTTTTTTTTTGCAATGCACACAGCTCCTGTTCAGAAACTGTGCCTTTAAACGAGCCGTCAGGACTTCCGGTACAGTTGTGATCACAACAACTATATGATATTTTGGTAGAAAGTGCCGCTACAATGACGTTACAGTTATTTCCCAGCTGCAGTAACGGCGCAGAGACTCAGAGAGCACAGACCCGGAAACACTGACCAATCAGAGCAGACTGGGCAGTTTCGGGAGGGAGGCTTAAAGAGATAGGCACTAAAAATTTTCAGACAAAAGGTGAATACAGGTATATTCAGACACAGTATGAGAAAAATGAAAAAAAAATTTTTTTTACATTAAAGCATGTAAAAATGTACTAGCAAAAGCACAAAATACAAGTTTTGAGTGTACAGACGAGCATTGACAGCAACAGAATAAAGACTCGTCCTCACGGGATGGAGCAGGCCTGCAGCTGCTGAGCGCACACAGACGGACACAGACAAGCTAATGAAGGGTTGCTTCTCTCTCTTCTCTCTGTCCCTCCGCCTCCCTACGCCCTTCCTTCCTCCATCTCTCCCTCACTGCTCTCCACAAGTTTACATTGTGGGCTCACAGGATAATGATCTTTAACTGTCCTGCAGGGAGTCTAGCTAGCCAAGCATCTGTTTGGAGCAGCGGAGATTTAAAGAGCAGTTAGCTCACTGTGCCTTGGTGTTTCTAATGTTACCCTGTTGGTGCACGTATTATCATTTTGTTACGCCTCTACATGCTTCAACTACTGATTTCCTGTTTCCTACAACAACTTATCCTTTAAAACAATAATGTGATGGTCTGTAGAAGGAATGCTACTAAAGACACAGCCTAACTTAGCTTACCGGTAATGTTAGTATGCAACTAAAGACACAGTCTAACTTAGCTTACTGGTAATGTTATAAAGACATAGCCTAACTGGTAATGTTAGCATGCAACTAAAGACACAGTCTAACTTAGCTTACTGGTAATGTTATAAAGACATAGCCTAACTGGTAATGTTAGCATGCAACTAAAGACACAGTCTAACTTAGCTTACTAGTAATGTTAGCATGCAGCTAAAGACACAGCCTAACTTAGCTTACTGGTAATGTTAGCATGCAGCTAAAGGCACAGCCTAACTTAGCTTACCGGTAATGTTAGCATGCAGCTAAAGACACAGCCTAACTTGGCTTACTGGTAATGTTAGCATGCAACTAAAGACACAACCTAACTTAGCTTACCGGTAATGTTAGCATGCAGCTAAAGGCACAGCCTAACGTTGCTTACTGGTAACGTTAGCATCCAGCTAAAGACACAGCCTAGCTTAGCTTTCTGGTAACGTTATATATATATATATATATATATACTATTAATCAAGTATTCTACCAACTGTTCCATAATAATAGATAAGAAATACTTTTGCTTTAGAGAAAATAGCAATAGTAAATATACAGACGTTTGTATTGCATAAATACAATACAATAACAAGGATAGACACTAATATTTTTAAGCACTGGCCACATGGGCCACCAAGCCCCTAAATTTGGCGACCAGTACATTTTGGGTGGCCCAAATGTAAAACTATCTAACTACTAGGGCTGGGACATAATGCTTTTGTCCCGATTCAATTATTTCCCGATACATGAGTGCCGATTAGATTTGTATTGCGATTTTCATTTGTTGTGATTCTAGAAATATTGTGATTTGATAGTATTTATTTTATTTTTTATTTTAAGATTTTGGACATTTCCATCTTTAATGATAGGAAAGCAATGAAAGGGGGGAGAGAGGGGGAAGACATGCAGGAAATCGTCCCAGGTCGGACTCGAACCCTGGACCTTCTGTTTCGAGGCATAACCTCTGTATATGTGCGCCTGCTCTATCGACTGAGTCATCCTGGCCACAGTGATTTAATAGTATTGAGTATTGCGATTGTCTTTTCCTTCCTTAACAAAAACAAAAGTTGAATATTACACTTCTAGAGACAATATATCATGATACATTTCTAAAAACTGTTTTCTAAGAAGAATGCACATCACATGTCAGTCAGTCAGTCTGACATTTATTTACTTTGTAAAGAACTAAACATGGATTTCAGGTTTAAGGTTTCATGGATCAGCTTTTTCAGTTTTGCTGGAAACTGATATGATGTAGTCGCCGTCGGCAGTACCGTAGAAACCGAAAATATTTAGGGGAATTCTTAGGCAAAAAATGATACATACGCTAAATCGATTTTTTTCCCCACCCCTACTAATTAAGTCTATCCTTTTCGCCCCCTTCATGCCTCTGGCTCTTTACTGTTCACTAATCAATATGTACTCATGTAATCAATACATGGGCCGGTATGAGATTCTAACGGTGTGATAACCTTCAGGAAAAATATCACGATTTCACGGTATTGCGGTTTTGCAATTACAGCTTTAAAATGTTTTTTTTTTCTTAAATGTCTGTGTAAAAAAACAACACTGTGCCAGTCAAACAACACAATGTATTTTATTTTTAACACACTGGCAGGAAGACAGATTTCTAAACTGCACTTTCTGTCCTTGAAGACTCATAAATACCTAATAATAAAATACCTAAAGTTTAGTGGTTTTGAAAACGGGACTTTTTCAAACCGCGGTATACCCTGAAACTGGTAACCGGCTCACGCCTAATATCAATATGGAAGAGAGTGCTATGTGAAATTAGTGCTGGGAGCCGTAATCCAGTTAAAAATTAGAACGGAATCCAAAATGCCAAGAACCAGGTATCCGTCAAACAACATGTATTTTGGTTCTGCTCATATTTGTGTTAATACATTATCTGGGTCACATGACAGTGATATATAAGCAAAAGATGTCTCCTGGAATTCATTTAAAAATGTAATTTGTTTATAAAGTAATACATAAATAAATATTTTTAAATTTGACTAAAAGGGACAATAAGGGCTGCACAATTAATCGCAATTTAATCGAAATCGCAATATGGACTAGTGCAATATCCAAATCGCAGGGGGGGTGCAATGTTTGTTGAAGAACCAATATGTGTCAAACCATTCTGAATGAAGTATCGTGGTGCTGCAGAGACGTCCCGGGCCTACACATCGTCTCCTACAGACTAAAGAAAACATCTTTGTTTGGTACAGAGCCTCGTGAAAATCACACTATAATCATTTAAAAAGAACTGTAATTTTAATATTTTTCAATGAAAATGAGAATAATGATGAACAAAAATGATCATTCCCTACAATATCGTGAATCATATCGCTATATCAGTCAAAAATAATCGCAATTAGATATTTTCCTCATATCGTGCAGCGCTAGTGACAATTATATTGTTAATTGCAATGAATTGTTACAGCTCTACATCCTGCCTGTGTCAGGCTCTGTGCAGCGTGCTGAGAGACACGGGCAGAGTGGAGAGAAGTCTCAGAGAAAAGAGCACTGGCCCGATCGGGCAGCTGGCTGATTGGATATGGCCTGACGTACAGTGTGTTGGACACTGTGTCATTTCAGTCGGGTACAGTAACAGTACAGTGAAAAAAGAATTGAATCTTTGTTTAATACCAGCAACCAAATTCAACTGTATGAAATCAATTTACGGGTTTCATAAACTGTATGAAGTGAATATGAAAATGAATGAATATGAGTTGTGTAAACTTTTTTTTTATTTTTTGTTTTTTTTTGTGTGTGAAATAAGCATGTGATCTGTTTTCACCCCTCAACGAATCGGAATCAAGAATGGTTAAACGGAATCGAGCGGAATCACAATCGTTAAAATCCAAACAATACCTAACCTTATGTGAAATATGACATGGGCTATGTCCAATATTCCATACTAATATGCTATTTAGTAGATAAAACAATATGTGAGATTTTCAGTGTGTCCAAAACCTTAGTATGAAACCAATAGTATGTGAATTGCATACCATTTCTGGTAAAATACTACAGTATGCAATACTGGACACTACGCCGCCATAAATATCCCACAATGCAACGTCTTCAACGGCAAGGAGGCTCTCAGGAAGTGATGTTAAAAATTACAGCTTAGTGCGTCCGAAAAGATGCACACTACTGTTTATTTACACAAAAGTATGTTGAACAATAGTATACGTATTGAGTGTGTAGGGCAGAGTATGAGATTTAGGTCGTGACAATTAAGTCAGAATTTTGAGGGAAAAAAGCCACTAAAAAGTCTTTCTCTCTCTCTTTCATTCAGGGTGAGTCAGTCAAGTATTTCCTGGACAATTTGGAAAAGCTCGGACAGACGGTAAGTCCCACCCATTCTTCAGAAGCTCCTCTAATCACAGATCCCCAGCAGGCAGGGCGGCTGATGCAGCAGATTGGTGGCTAGTTTGTTGAAAAGAGAAGTGAAAGCGGTGTCTTCCTGTCCTCGGTCATGTCTCCACACGGGGCTGTTCCTCCATGTAGCCGCCTGCTAGCACAGCTCACTGACACCGCACGCTGACACGCTGAGGTCAACACTGTAGGTACTGCTACGAAAGACAAACACTGTGACAACATTTGTCAGTAAAACAGCAATTTTGGCATTGGTTTGGCCAATCCAGGATGTATACACACTGTGTATCTTTTGTCCTTTTTATTGTAATATCTACCTGATGAATGGACTACAGATGGAAATTAGCCCTTGGGCTACGATCTGGCACTTTTACGTGTACCTCTGTACATGTTCATCAAATGTGCATTGTCCTGAAATAATAAATAAATTAAAAAAAATAATTCAAAAGCCTGCTGAAATCAGCCAACAGAAGAAGGAACAGGAAATGATACATAGCCAGACTGCTAATAGTTTCACCCATCCATTTAGCCAATTACAAATGACTCAAAGTCAATCCCTATAACACTATTCATCTGTTGGGGAATATTCAGTGCTTTCTGGCACAGTCTTTAATGACTTGGGTTGGCTAAAACTAAAAGTTTGTTTGGCATTGTAAGGAGGACATTAAATCACTCACAGCTACAAAAAATGAGTCCATGTGACCATGCATTCTACCAACAAACCACTAAAATATATCTCCCTCCATATAGATATTATTGTTCATAAATACGGTATATGAATGAGTTTATATTCAATTATAAAAACTGTAATGTAACTATAATGATGGGCTTGTGCTTCAAAGTGTCTAGGAAACAATTGTACCTTCTTTTGAAATTGTGGTGGGGCTGATTTCTTTATGTGACATCGGAACTTAATTCATTTCTGACACCAGAGAATGTAAAGTAACGAGTATCCGTGTGGCAGGGTTTCCGCGGGGTCTTAAAAGGTCTTAATAAGGCTAAAAGTTCAAAATGTTGGGCCTTAAAATGTCTTAAATTCACTGAAGTATTGTGTTCTAGGTCTTAAATAATTTTAAACAGGTCTTAATTTTTCCTCCGTCCATGTAACGCTACCTCTAATGCTATTTTCTATTTAAGTTCTGTGGTGTTGTAGTTCTTTCTTCCGCTAGTCCAAATATAATTTCGCTGTATTAGGACTACAAATGAGACCAACATGCTACTTATATTGCAGCCAATCAGCTTTCGTGTTATTGGCGCGAGTCTCTTCCGGATTGTACCACAGACATGAAACAGGTTTTATTCTTCAGCTTTGGGGAAGTGGAAGTTTAGTGATACTTGGCTTGAAAAAACTGAATTGAAGGCTCAGTTGATGTTGTGAAAAATGTCTTAAATTGAACTCATAATGGTCTTAAAAAGGTCTCAAAGTTGACTTGGTGAAACCTGCAGAACCCCTGGTGTTGGTTTTATCTCCCTGCAAGCACTAGTGAGCAGCACCGGCTCCAGTCTGGCGGGCATGGGTTCCCCTGATCACACCTAACCTGTGTGGTGCAGTTCAAACAAACTCTGCCGCGCTTTGGTTCCGTTTGTTTAGGCTGGTGTGTTTTCGGCCGCCCATTTTCAGCTTCATTTTTGGCTCTTCACAAACCTGTCGTCAAGGAGACTGTCCATATTTTATAGAGTCTATGGTTTCCCCCCTATATCCTCCATGCTAAAATCAAATGTAAATCCAGATTTTTAAGCTAACACACAGTACCAGTCAAAGGGTTGGACACACTTTTCCATTTACTTGATTGAGAAAGTGTGTCCAAACCTTTGACTGGTACATGCCCCTTCCTTTGGTAGTTGTAGCCTACAACTGGAGCCTTCATGAGCAACCACCCAAGCTGTTGAAGTCGCTGTGCATGAACACCTTTCTGATGAACTTGAACACGAAAGATCTGTAATTTGTTTGTGTTTTTCCTAGACCTTTTAAGCCGTATCCGTTATTCGTGAGCGCGTTTGTGTACGTGCGCGCTAGCATGGTCTGTGTCACCGTTAAGCGACGATGAGTCAGCACCTCTGGAATGTTATGAATTTGTATCTGGTGTAGCCAGAGCCTAGTCACACGCACACACAATGTGATTTTACATAATGTTACATCATATTTGCACAAAGACGGACTCTCTCCTTGAAGCCCCACATGTGTTTATGCACTCTGGTATTTCAGGAATGCGGTGTTAAATAGGGATGTCCCCAAAGCAGCAGCATGAGAATGGGTTTGCACTGTTTCAATCTGCAACACAAAGATCACAGTTTTTAGATAGATTCAAACACTTCTTGCAGTTTTCCTCCCAATATCTGTCAAAATAATATAATACAATCTTGATAATGTGCTTGCAGGACTACCTCCCCAGCCAACAGGACATCCTCCTGGCCAGAAAGCCCACCAAGGGCATCCACGAGTACAACTTTGAGATAAAGAACGTGCCCTTCAAGATGGTGGACGTGGGCGGCCAGCGCTCGGAAAGGCGGCGCTGGTTCGAATGCTTTGACTCGGTCACGTCCATCCTCTTTCTCGTCTCGTCCTCTGAATACGACCAGGTGAGTCAGCTGGAAGCCACACAAACCCTGGGCGTACAACTCCTGAATGTTTTAGAATTGACGTAGCCATGCATTCCACTCAAATAGGCCCACAGTTAATTCAAGGGCAGGACATCACACATCCAGAAAAAAATTCCACATCATAACTCTTCTGGATGAAATGGCTCACATTACAGTGAGAAGAGCTGCAGGTACCAGAACTTGTTTTCAGGTACCAGACGTTTTCTCCTAATAATGACCTCAGCGTTCCTCAACATACCAGCGATGTATAGTCACGATACCAGACACACACCATCACGGTCACCTTTAACCTCAGCACATAAATCTCATTCTCAACCCCCCCCCCCCCCACCCCCAGGTGCTGATGGAGGACCGGCAGACCAACCGGCTGAGCGAGTCGCTCAACATCTTCGAGACTATCGTCAACAACCGCGTGTTCAGCAACGTCTCCATCATCCTGTTCCTGAACAAGACGGACCTGCTGGAGGAGAAGGTGAAGCAGGTGTCCATCAGAGACTACTTCCCCGAGTTTTCGGGCGAGCCCGCCAGCCTGGCCGACGTCCAGCGCTTCCTGGTGGAGTGCTTTCGCAAAAAGCGCCGCGAGCAGCAGCAGAAGCCGCTGTACCACCACTTCACCACGGCCATCAACACGGAGAACATCCGGCTGGTGTTTCGCGACGTCAAGGACACCATCCTGCACGACAACCTCAAGCAGCTGATGCTGCAGTGAGAGGACTGCCGGGGAGACGGAGGTGGGATGGGTCGAGGCAGGCGCACCGCCTTTTTCCCCTCAACCGTAAGGGGGAGCCGGCGGTGTCCCTCTACCCATTCGGCCTCCCTCCTTGACTTTGACTGGCTCCTCACTTTTGAACTTGGACTGTGTGTTAAAGCCACCACTACTACCGCCATCCCCCCCCCACCCACGCTTGTTCTCTGCCTTACTGAGCGTGTTCACTATGACTTATGAAAGCCCCTGTTGGCTAAGAGCCCCAACCACCCTTCAAACCACTGTAAACCACTGTAAATGACCCCCCCCCCCCGCCCATATTTCCTCACTGTGTTGCTCTAATTCACATCCACACACCTTTTTTTTCCTATGCTGCTCTGACCATTGTTGCTAGTGAAGGAGAGGTGGGAGGGGCTTGTTTTAAACTGGTGTTACTGAGTAACCGTCTCCAGCGACTGTTGCCAGGTGTTGCCTTCCTCTTCCGAGCTCCTTTTGTTTTGTCTCTGGTTTTACATCGGCTCTCCACTGGCGCTTGGTAATGACATCACTGTGGGCATTTCCTCTGAGGGCAGTGGAACCAAAAGCTTTAAAAGCACACCGCCGCCGCAGCCGCCACGCGTCATACGACGGGCCGTCCCTAGCACCAAACAGGTAGCGTTACGCTGCAGCGCGGCAACACTTTTCATTACTACTTTGACCATTTCTTCCACCTCCGCCTTTAGCTGAAAATCATTAAGCTTGAACCCATAACTTAAACTTGGCTCCTGCCAGACATTTTTTTTTTTTTTTTTTTTTTTTTTCTCTGCTGTTGTCTCCATAATGACGGGATTGCGGGTTGTGAGGCTCAGGATATGCCTCGACCTCAACGACTATCTCTCCTCGTCCGTTCTTTGCCAGCGGCAGCAAGAGGTGAGGAGAGGAAGTCCAGCTGCCATGGGAGCCGGGATGTACAAGCGTGGGCAAGAAATATGTTTTTTTTTTTTTTTTTTTTATTAGGGGCGGCGAGGCTGGAAATAGGACAGTGGTGTGAAGTGTTGCGGGGCGCCCACGAGTTCTGACGCGTGCCTATCTGCTGCTGGTGTGGGGGTTGTACATTGAAAATAATGGGCGGCTGTTTTGATATGCGGCGTTGAGCGGCGGTGTGTTTTGGCCTGAACACAGATATATATATATATATATATATATATATATAGCATCATCTCCTGTTCCAAAGTCCGCCTAATTCTAGTTTTCTAATAATTTTGTTTCTTTTTCTAATATATGAACATACTGTATGTAGCTATGCATTTTTCTTTAACTTATATTTTACACTTTGTTGATTTGCCGATGGACTCTGTTACACTTAACTGGATACATGACCACTTGTAAAATGAAACGCCGCGCTATGAGGGTAGCTACTGCCGGGTTAATCTAGCGACCTGTTGTATTTTGCTGTTTCTCAGGGCACACTGTGAACCCCTACTCCTCTGTGATCTGAAAATTAAGGTCAAATTAAGATTTCATGGTGTCTTTTCTATGTCTGCGTCAGCAGAGAAGACTCCTCGCGCTTTGAAAAAAGCAGAACTGCGGCCCATCTTCAACCAGGGCCGACGAGCCGAACAAAATGATGACCCCCCTCCATCCACCTGGTACTAACATATGATCTGTATCTACGTCTGGATAACTACATCTGCATTTGACTTGTTCCAAATGCGCACTGAAAGAAGAAAAAAAAAAAGCCCCTGTTGGCTCGGATGCTCGATGTAGTCCCACGTCCTCGGACAGACAATTAATTTGTCCCTATCTAAATGAAATAATCTAGATACCACATGTTGATACCAAACTGGATGTTGTGGTCCTGGTTGAAAATGGACAAATTTATACTGAAGCCCTGTGGAACTTCCACATCCCGGTCTGACGGTTTCTTCTCACCAGAGATCGAGGAAGAAGGGAAAACTGTTTTTCTTTCTTCTTCCTCCCAGTAGGAAGACCACCTTAAGTGTTTGTGACATTTTTTATTTTTTATTTTTATTTTCTAAAAGGTACCCGTTACTGCTTTCTGTCTGTCTCTCCCATCCATGCATCCTATGTTCAAAACAAAAAGGGATATAGCCAGCCTGTATGTCACTAAGGAGCAGTTGGTGTCTGCTGTCTACTGGTTCTGTACAGTTCACATGGTCCTCTATCACACCTCCTCTCATGTCTAATGTGTCAGTATGTAACTCTCACAACCAAGCGCACTCTCATTTCTAACAGCTGATGTAACCTCCCGCCCAGATTTGTATGTATGTATGACATTGACCATGAGTGTTTTTTTTTTATTTTAACTTTTTTCGACGGTGTTCATTTCAAAACGGAAGCAGGCGTCTGGTGGCCTGGTTTAAGTCCCATCACTCAGCTTCCTCCAGATGAGTTGAGACCATAAACACCAAAGTCCCTCCACGCGCCCCAGCAGATAACTGGCTCCACTGGTTCATTAAACCAGATTCACAGGAACAGTTTTTATTGTTTTCAGTCTTAACAAAAAGGGCAGAGTCTTTTGTTTGTGTGGGGGAACACATTCTAAATACATCAGCATAGATATATTACGTTACATTTTTACCTGGGTCTTTTATAGTTGTGTTGTAATCGCTAATGGCAGCTCATTACTTCAAAAGACTGAATTAACACCCTGCTTTAGCTCGAACATGGCCCGCCCGGTGTCCCTCTGTCTTACCTGTTGTCCACACTGGATGCGTTTTTAAGCCTCGCTTTTTGGTCTTCTGTCCCAGTTTTTAATCAGCTGTCTACACAGGCGCTGCAACAGCTTGAGTTTTACTCACACGCAGCCTACGTAGCCTCTAAGGAAACCCAGGTGAAAACTACAAACTATCTGGTGACCATCAGAACCTGGGGGAAGAGAGGATCTCAGTAACGACCCCACTACTGTCCGTCCCACGTGCATCGATCACTTTTCAAATGACTGAACAAGAGTTAAGGTGCTGACACACTAGGCAGGCGGCAAAAGGCCGACTTCGACGTCGCCCCTTACGCGACGTTACGATGTCTTGTACGAAAAAGTCGCACTTGGAACACACCGCAAAGAGAACAATGGGCCAACTAGCATGTCCGTTCTGTACCTGCGTGAGAGGAAATGACTCCACGCCGAGGCCTTCTGCGCGCGCCCTCTTGACTCTAATCGTTTGCTTGCTTTCTTTTCTTCTGTTTTTTTGTCTCGTGCCCTAATTGGCTTAAACTGAACAGCCAATCGGAGTGATTTCTCTCACCGACAGCTCCGGCGCTGATTCAACATGTCGGAACGGCCCGGAGAAAAAAAAGCTGAGGGTGTTCGACTAGCACCGACGATCATCTGTTCCAAATTTAACGCAACTAAGTTTTGGTTTCCGTAGCGACCACCGTACGTCCAGGCGCTTGCGGCGCTCTGAAGTCTGGCTTTAATTTTACGTCGAAAAAAAGCGGTAAAACTGTAAATCACAATTGAATCAAAACGTTCCTCTCATCTATTAAATAAGCATGTGACCCGTTTCAACTCCACCCCTTAAAGAATCGGAATCGAAAGGAAGATTCCGATTTGTTAAAATCCAAACGATGCCCACCCTAGCGACTCTCGCTCATTGTTGGCCCAACTTTAACCGACGGCCGTCCGTCTCTGGTGTGTCAGCACCTTTAGAAATGTAACTATGGTTCTATAAATTCTGGATGGCCATTTTTCAGACGTCCATTGGTTTCCATCGATTTCTGTATATGAAATAATGATCTGGCGGACTCTTAAAACTTGCTTGTTGTGTAATTCAACAGTTATTTATAGTCATTGTTCACATTACGTGCCATTTGAAAAGTCTGCATTGCATGGCCTCGTAACTAAAGTGTTACTTTGAAAAAAAAAAAAAAAAAAAAGAGTGCAGATGCCATGGTCACCTTAATGGATTACACAATTAAAGGCATTTTTCAAATGTCTGTTAATGCATTTTCATATTGTGGGAAATTGAATGGAAGCCAATGGAAGGAAAAAAAAAAGCATGCGTGTTTCCAAAACACACGGATGTTTTGCACAATGGTAAGATAATTTTTCTACAGCTCTTCACGTAGGCATCAAGGAACATAGTCATACTTGAGAGACAAATGGGAGCACCTGTGTCCCCCGAGCTGCATCGGTGTAGTCCTTCCTGTCCGCCAAACTCACAAGTAGCCAATCGGAGACGGTTTAGACCCGAGACGCCCCAACTCGGAGTAGTTTCCTGTATCTGTGTATCGTGGGCTCCGCCACGGCCACGCCTCTTTAGGAGACTAGCAGCAGGTCCTGAGTGTGTTGATTCCAACGGGAGAAGTGAACGTGAACACAGATTATGAGCGATTCTTTCGCCCCGTAGTCACCAAAGTAAATATTGGAGCCATTTCTCACAAGCCACATATCCTCCAGAACATTCTGACACTAACATGGCATTTTTCAGATGGACACATCAGGAGAAAATGAACTTTTTTTGAGACCAGTTTCTGTCTCAGGACCAAACTCTCACCAGATCTGGCAACACAGAGAAGCTAACGTCAGCTAACGTCCGTGAACGCCCTAGCAAAACTCATCTCTGTGATGCTAAATATGTCTTTTAGCTGTGTAAATATCTAACGTTAGCAAAAGCAAATATGACTAAATTATTCAAATATAGTTTTTCATCCATCCACACGACGTTCACTACACGTTCAAACCAGGCCACGCCCCTTTAGGAGACAGGAAGTGTGGACCGTTTCATACCATTGGTACCATCTTTAGTGTAGAGGATCTTTAGCCTACTGTCACTCAGTGTGCGTTAGCATGGAGCTGCGAAGTCACATGGCTAGTTTTGTTGTGTGCACGTTCAACTCTCAAAGAGGAAGTTGACCGACGACTCTGTCAAAAGCTTGGTGATTTCTTCACACGGTGTGTTTTTTTTTTTCTTTTTTTTTCGGCCTCTTCCAGACCCTTGTGTCATGTAATGACTTCAGGCCAGAAGAAAAAGCCTGTTGTTCCACAAACAAACGCGCGCCATGAAGTCATAGCAGAAACAGGCCCGGACCCTGACATGGCCTTTGCAAACTGAACAAACATGGTTTGGATTGTTCAGCGCACAGACAGTATACTGTCACACAGGAGCGTGAGCAGATGGGTGAGCGACGATGTCCCACATGCTGTTGGGACTGTCGCAGCTCTTTAATGGAGACTCTGTGATGTCACATTTCCCATGTCATTAAAGATCAGGGCTCCACAGTCTCGCAGGCTTTCAGAGTTTTGAGTTGTAGCCTGCCGCAAAAAGGAGCCACATCCTTCCAAAAGCACTTGGCTTAACTGTTTTTATTTTAATGTAGCCCAAACTGTCTTGCAAAGACAGACCAGTGGTGGCTCTGCTGGCTTCGGCTGTCCACTGCTACTTTTTAACTCCTAAAGTGTTCCTTCCCCATTGGAAGGCAGGGTGAGAAGCCTGTCTCCATAGCCTTCTCCAGACTCAATCACACTAACCTTCGCCCGCTCTCTCCAAGAACCCTCTCTCTTTTCCATGTCTTTACAGTCTTGAAACCATGAATCATAGAATTGGGGCGGTAGGAATGAAAAAAAGAGACCCGGGAGCCCTGGTTAGCTTCACGCTTCCACACACACCTGACCAATTACTAAGTCAAATGGACTTAATAGTCCTTTTTTTTTTTTTTTTTTTGGAAAGTTACAAATCGCTTAGCCTCTCATTGCCAGACCTTCCTCCACAGCGCTGCTGTATGTCATGTGAATCTGACATTACTGTCACTAATGTGTTTTTCTGGTGGAAAATTGAGAAAACGAAATGCCTTTTTCTTACGTGTCGGTTGTAAATACCTGTGCGAGTACACCAGTGTCACCTTTACATAGTCCAAACTATGCAATAGCACTGCTCCACAGCCATGATGTGGTATTATTGTTAAAAAAAAAAAAAAAAAAAATCATGATCTGACTGACTGATTCTCTTAATGCCAGTGTCTTATAGAAATGTTTGTGTAATCGTGTCAGGAATAATTCTGCAATTTGTCTGCCAAATATACTGATGTTTAGTGCCTCCTTTTTCCAAGATCTGCCTCTACTGTCCAATCATGTTAACAAAGGTTTTATACTGTGTTTTTAAACAATGCCACACAAGCAGTTTGATGTCCTCATATCAAGTAATTCAGATCCCAGTTTGCTATTTTCAGATAGACAAGCTTTCAATGTACAGTCTAACTTATGCTGTCTTACCCTTCTACTCTCCTGAATAAATCAAACAAACAGTTAAAAAAAAAAACCGTCTGGCTGTCTGTCAGTGTCGCTGCTGTTATTGGATTTTCGAAGAAGACATGGCTATTTTGTACAAACTTGTTGAACATCTGTTTTTGATATATGATGCTAATTCGCTTAGCAAATTAGCTTTAGAGCTGCAACGAGTAGTGGGTAAATCAACGAGTCGATCGGCATTCTATTTTGCAAAACTTTTGATAATTAATACTTTAAAGTGCTCATATTATACTCATTTTCAGGTTGATAATTGTATTTAGAGGTTGTACCAGAATAGGTTTACACGGTTTAATTTTCAAAAAAACATATTTTTGTTGTACTGCACATTGCTGCAGCTGCTCTTTTCACCCTGTGAAAGATATATAACATAATAAAGGAAAGGGAAAAAAACAAAAAGCATAATATGAGCACTTGAACTCTGTTTTTTTTAAGCCAAAAATAAACAGCTGGCAAATTTTAGCCAGACAAAACAAGAACATTGATGATGTCACCTTTGACTCATGGGGAAAAAAATTGACATTTTTCTCTTTTGTTTTTAGAGACCAATAGGCGGCTGCATATATGAAGAAAAAAAAATTCTAACAAAAGGTTTCTCAGCTGGTTTTTGTAGTATTAGGTGTCCTTAATAACATACTAAAAGTTTACCAAAGTTTGACCACTAGAAAGGTGTAATTTTCAAGATGCCGTCCAAGATGGGCAGGACACCCTTAAAAAATCCTAAATCCTTCAATATTTGACCTAGCCAAGTAATCTTGGTGTCTAACCCCATGTTGTCTGGGTCTATGAATCCATTGGACTTGTCTAATTTGCGCTGACATGATTACATACTTATGGAATACATGATTTTGTGAGATTACTGTAAGGTTGTTTGGGTTGAACCAGAGATGTAAACGGTTTAGCCTATGTCATGTAACTCCTACTCAGTAGACTATGTGTTTTTGGACATACCCTTTTTTTGCTTAAAAACAGACTTGACATTAAATGTAAAAGTTATTTAACCAGTACTGAGCAGGCCTTAGCTCTGACCTTGTCATCGAGCAGACATTGATGCGATCCTTGAAAAGCAGTGGAGGCTTGACCCATGGAAGTGGAATGACTGAAGAAATGCGAGCATTGTGGACCATGTCTACACCCATCACATCTGAATACAACAACGCCATGCAGGAATTCAATGACCTCACCTACTATCTAGAAAAGATCAAGGAAAAGCTTAGCATTTGCACACCATTCTCTCCAGACCCATCTCTGAGAAACATTGTAAATGGTGTTGCC
Organism: Sander lucioperca; assembly: GCF_008315115.2. Taxonomy (NCBI): domain Eukaryota; kingdom Metazoa; phylum Chordata; class Actinopteri; order Perciformes; family Percidae; genus Sander; species Sander lucioperca. The sequence goes on from NC_050174.1 coordinate 23,091,499, forward strand.
AAAGAGGAGGTGAATGTGCGTGAGTTTGAGACTGTTGGCAATGAGATCATTGAAAAGATGATTGGAAAACCCGTTTTGGAATATCCTTCAAACGGAAAGACCGGGCAAAAACCCTTGCAGATGACCACCATCAAAGTTGCCCAAGATCGAACCATTGATCCTGCTTTGTTGTTCCAACGGTTCCTGATCATGTCGAAAACTGGACAGTTTTCCCTGGAAGATGTAATGAGCTATGAAGGAAATCTTCTGTAAAGCCAACAAGCCCCAACTAGCACAGGCAGTCACTAAGTTCTTAAGCAAGAAATCTAACAAAACCATCCTGGACTGGAAGAGGTAATGAGCTATGAGCTCTGCTCATTTCCTGCAGCCCAGTTCGTAGGCAAGGAAATCTTCTGTAAAGCCAACAAGCCCCAACTAGCACAGACAGTCATTGAGTTCTCAAGCAAGAAATCTAACAAAACTGTCCTGGATTCCATCCCACCAACTGAGTATTATGTTCTTGACGGTGGCTCCCTGGTTCACCGCTTGGCATGGAAAAAGGGTGACAGTTACGGTGTCATATGCAGACTTTACCATACGCCATTATGGTAAAGCAACAGTGGTTTTTGATGGTTATAGCCAGTGGTGGAATGTAACGAAGTACAAATACTTTGTACCTAAGTACATTTTTCAGGTATCTGTACTTAAGTAGAATAGTGCATACATTTTGCAGCAATTATCTATACTTTCTACTCCACTACATTTCTACAACGTTCCGTTACATTTTCTGATCAGTTTTTCCACCTGCCAAAACGTCTTCCTGACCGTCACACGTTTGTCTCACCAGTGAAGTTTGGTTGCTATAGATATATATATGGAGCACCGCCGATCCTTCATCAGCTTCCAAGCCGGTTTCGGTGCTCCAGAGCCCGGGCGCAGCGCTGCTGACCCTCGGTAATGGTAAAATGTTTGTTTTTTATTATTCACGTTTTTAAATCATAGGTGCCATCTATTTCTCTCCACAGCGTCGTTTACTCCTCCGCCAGGCAGCGTAATCATATCTTATTTATTTGGCTGGACCTCTTCACATCTCCTCCCCATGTTCGCTGCTTCACACACTTTATTTGCTTACGCTCCCATGGTTGTAGAAAATAAAACTGTCTTAAAATACACCCGTGAATAAAACCAACCGCATTTAGATTCTAACAACATATTTCCGTTTTATGCTGGTTAGGATAAGGACTTTTTTTAAAAGCCAGGCCTTGTTTGTGGTAGTGGACAGTATGGATACTGTCGAAGCTCAGCATCAAAGTAACTGAACCAGCCCTTTGTAAGTCACGGGTCGCTAGACACAGCGCCCTCACTGACCAAGGTACAAACTGTCTCTGGTTATTTGTACTTTTACTTAAGTACTGAGATTCAGTACTCCCTCCACCACTGGTTATAGCGAAGGTCCTTCCATCAAAGACAATACGCATCAGAGACGTGGTGAAAACACTCACCCCGTCGTTAACTTCAATGCAGAGACTGAGTTTGTGGGAAGAAAGGATGATTTCCTTTCCAGATCTTGCAACAAACAAGGACTTATCAATCTTATGACCGCATCAGGTGATGCAGACGTGGACATTGTCAAAGCTGCAGTCAAGGCCTCAGAACATCAGCCCAAAACCTTGATAGGGGAGGGTACAGACTTACTCATTCTTCTCCTCTACTGTGCTGGGACGAACAATAGAGGCCTCTGTTTTCGTTCAAAGCTACTAAGCTACTAAAGTGTACAACATCAGTGAGATGAAACAAGTCCTGGGTAGTGACTTGTGTTCCCAGTTGCTGTTTATTCATGCCTTCACAGGATGTGATACAACTTCTAGTGTTGGCAAACAGACAGCATTCCAGAAACTTGTGAATGGTGAATCAACCATCCAGTCCTGTGCAGATGTGTTTCTGCTCCCACATCAAGCAAGGGATGTGATAGAGGACCATGGGACCAAGGCAATGGCAGTGTTGTTTGGCGGAAAGAGTACCGATTCACTTGCCTCTTTGCGCTACAACCTTTTTAGCAAGAAAATTGTTACCGCCAAATCATTTGTTACCCCATAACGTCTGCCTCCAATTGAGTCCTCAACCAAATACCACTGACTGCCAAAGAGTTTACTTCCAGATCATGGTGTGGATTGGAAAGGAAGGTGACATGAACACAGTGGATTGGGGATGGAAACTGGTGGACAACCGGTTCCTGCCAGTTATGACCAGTAAGACTGCTGCCCCAGAAAGCCTCATGCAGATGATCCACTGTAATTGCACAACTGCCTGCCGAACACAACAGCAGTTGCAGGGCATATGGACTAGAGCTGAAGATCTCTGAGCGAACCCGACGGGAACCGACGGGTTCGGTCGGGTTTGGTCTTAATTTCTATCATTTTACACAAGCTTGGGCCGGGCTCGGGCTTGCGCCGCAGTCACTTTTTTCTTTCTCTCCCCTTTCTGCCGAGTGGCATGCGTGCCCGCTCGCTGTGTGAAGCGCGTGTCCGCGCTATTCTCCGACATGTAGCCTACTCTAATCACTGCTGATAGACGGCCTTTTGTTCAGTCGGGCTGTAAACGGGTTCGAGCTTTTAAAAAGCTGTCAATCAAAATGTACTTGTCAGGCTCGGGCCGAATTCTGTCGGGCTCGGTCCTTTTCGGGCCAAACTTTTAAGGCCCGATTACAGCTCTAATATGGACTACCATGCATGCCTGCTTGTGGACCATGTCAAGTTGGGAATTGTGAGAATCACTATAATCAACCTCTATGGGAGGAAGAGTGTGACGACTAATGGTAAATCTAGTGAAGGTCACAGTGCAAAAAAGTATAAAAAATAAACCAGAATAAGAGGAAACAACTGAAGAAAATAGAAAAAGATATGTATAAATAAGAAAAGTATTTAAAAAGTATAAAAAACAAAAGGCAAAAAAAAAAACCGCATTATTAAAAAATATTTAAAAATCTGTAAAAAAAATAAAACACAAAAAATAAAAGGGCTTAGCGGTACTGAGCCTTCACGTGGAAGCCCTGTTTTGACTAATTTTACAGTACCACACAGTTCTAAGGAATTTATTCAAACGATATGAGGAGGAGGAGAAATATGGGATGGTATATTATAAGGGAAATTGTATTATTAAATTGTATGTAATTGTATTCACCCTTATTTTTCACATACATATGTTTGTAACCAATTGCTTTAATATAAAATTGTACTTTTAATCACTTATCTATCATGCAAATATGCTAATTAGAATATTAGATGGCCAAAACATGTAATAGGCACCAGTATTCATGGTCTAGGAGGAATACAAAGGAGTAATGGTCATTTTAAGGACCTGACATCCACCATTTTGAAAATGGGGCCTTTCTTGGAGTCAAACTTTGGTAAACTTTTAGTATGTTTTTAAGTACATCTGATACTACTGTAAACCACTGAGAAATATTTTGTTAGAATTTTTTTGTCAAGCCATATTTGCAGCTGACTACAAAGATAAATCAAAAAAGTAATTGCAGATTATTTGGTAATGATATAGTTTCAGTTTTTTTGTGTGTGTATAGAGCCACAGGGCAGATATATTGTTATGCTGATCCATTAGACTGCACTGCACTACACAGAATCTGCTTAGTGTCCATTTCTGGGATAATGCTGTTTTCTGGGCAGATGGAGTGTACTACAGGCATTAATCATGCCATCCAAATACTCTTATCAATCTACTGTACATTCAGTAATGCTGCTCGCAGGGCAGGAAGTGGGCACTGGAGGCGGGGCTTATCTAAGCATCTGACAAAAAGCAGAGCACACAGCAAAAGTATGCTGTCCTGCTGCGCGCAATCTCCACTTCTTTTACAATCCTCTTGTCAAAAATGTTTTTCTGCCACAAACACAACCGTTGCCACGGTTGAATGTGGTCTGAGGCCCCACTTTGCCCTGGTATTAAAATCCGATCTGACACCCCGTTTTCACCTGGTGGTTAAGATCTGACCTGAGTGATCGGATCACAAGTGGACAGCTCTAAGTACAGGTGAAAACGCTCTCACATTTGGAGGTGGTCTGGGCCGCATGTGGCCACATTCTTACAGCAGTGTGTACGGGAGTGTGTCCTGGTCCACATTAAGGACCACCTACTCAACTGTGAGCAGAACTACGTAATCATTCAAAGTATTTCTCATGTCACAGAAACCACCGAGTGAATCGTCAGTTTTGGATGTTATCATCATACTGTCGATGATGTGTCAGTGTTTTTGTTCCGGTGATGCCTGCTCTTAAATCCCCGGCTGTCGAAGCAGAGAGGAAAAAGTGTCACCCGGTTAAATGGCGCTGGCACTACAGGATCCAGCCTCAGCAAAAGGACACCCAGCTCACCTTCTGATGCCTGGAAGTGAAGTATATATATATATATATATATATATATATATATATATATATGTACAAGTTACGTATTTACTTTTGGCCTAGGTGGCTTCTCATAGAGACAGGCCTACTACTCAGTTCAGTTCAGCTAAGATAAGCTTTACATTGTTAAATATCTTTTCGGGAATTCTGACGTTCTGATGCTAAAACATGACTTATTGAGGTATAATGTCAACTTTTGACTTACTGAAGTAGGATTAGAAGAGCTTGCGAATGTGTTTGATGTGTTTATTATTACACTTTATTGCCAAAAGTAAGTAGACTCTCCTGTCTTCAGTACTTCTGGTAATAGGCCCATGGTTTTGGATTCACAAATTATGGTGTCAACATACTTTGAGCCAATATATCCCTTTTTGATCATTGTTTTAGATACCGAACATTATTCAGACGAATGTGCTTGTGAATATATGAACATAATATGTGTTGCTGATAGAGAGACTGGCCCTGTGTGTCAGAGACACGTTCAGCCAGCAGAGAACGCTGTTCCACTACTTTTAATGGCATTGAGTGAACGGCTGGGATAGCTTCCATTTACTCAGCAGGGGCCTCATTACAGAAAACCAGCGGTGGAAGAAGTATTCCGATCCTTTACTTGAGTAAAAGTACTAATACCACACTGTAAAAATACTCTGCTACAAGTAAAAGTCCTGCATTGAAAATGTTACTTAAGTAAAAGTATGTAAGTATCTTCAGGGAAATGTTATTAGTATTAAAGATCCAAACAGTTGTGTGTTTAATGGTCTAATCATTTCAGCTGGACTTGTAGGCCGTTATATTGTTGGCTAGTTTCATTTATGATAAAACATCAGATTTTATAAACTACATGTGTTTTGTGTGCAGAAATCTTAATGTGTAAAGTAACTAGTAACTAAAGCTGTCAGATGAATGTAGTGGAGTAAAAAGTTTGTACTTTTTACATTTCTCTCTGAAATGTAGCGGAGTAGAAGTAGAAAGTGGCATGAAAAGAAAAGACAAGTAGGTACAAGTACCCCAACATTTGGACTTAATTACAGTACTGGAGTAAATGTACTTAGTTACATTCCACCACTGGTCAGCATGCATGACCAATAATACTCTTCACACTCAGGTTATGCATTATCATCACCATCAGCAGTTCTGAGTAAGTAAGTACAGTACTGGAGTAATGTACTTAGTTACATTCCACCACTGCAGAAAACTATCCTAACTGCTTAAGTCTTAAGTAATCGTAAATCTTTATGTTAAAGGTCCAATATGTAATATATTTACTGTAATAAATCCCAAAATGACACCAATGCGTCATCAGACATTAAGGAAACATGCTAAGTTGAAATACTATTTTTTTCTGACAACAATGCTAATGCCAGTATTTTCTCCTTTTGAAATTCCCGTTCCATAACGGAACTTCTGTTTGTGTTTTGGCCTGTGTGTTGGTATCAACTGCCCAGTTTGACAGCCAGGCCGGGTTGCCAGATATACCTGTAAAAACGTAGACCCAGCGCGCTACAGCTGTAACATTAGTACAGCCATGAAAGCAGCAAACAAACAGGATTAACGGAGATAGATTCTACCGGACCTAAAAAAAAACGGCATGTTTCTCACAGTTGCGTGACCAGAGACGTAACAACCTGGGTAAATATTGAAGATGTATTTGAAAGATGGAGACAGCTTAGAGCCCAAAAGGACGCCGAATTGGCTAATTACCTCCTGAACAGGTAAGCATTAGCTTCAGGCTAATTGATCACGGCTACAAGGGACGGGCATTTGATGTCATTTCAACATTCGTGTACTCACATTGAATTATATAGTATAGTGAGTACCCGAGTTGGTTACTCGCAAAAACAATTGATACACAGCCAGTAAAGTGAGCCTGACTGGTCCTGGCTAACGCCAGCAAAGTATCCCTTAAAGTGTGTTTTGTCAGTAATGCTACTGTAAATACATTGGGTACAAATCATTTTGACAGTGTGTCAGCTAAGTAGTAGTCAAATGTATTCAAGGTAAATTGGTGTGTGGAAGCAACACACCGTTCATCTGCACACACTGCCCACTTTAAACACTACACCAGACACACAAAAAAATATTTCAGTTTGGAGATTTTATTTAAAAAAAAAAAAAAAAAATACATAATGAAAGCAGTACAGAACAGACAGGGGCCCGCCTGGCACTCAGTTCAATAAAAAAAACTGAGGTTATATCAAAAAAAGTTGCATCATATTTTCATTATCAGTTTAAATAAAGGTTATGCAGTGATCAAGCAAAGGTTTGTGAAGTAAACTTCAAGTTGTGTTGTGGGTGTGGAGACGATCTGAGGCTGCAGGGGGGGTAGTTTCTCTCCTGTTAAATCTGTCCTTCACACCTTTGCATACACACATACTTCGAGGCAACTGGTCATATGGGTCAAGTGGCAGCAGAAAAAAGTGTGGTTGAAGTAGTACTGATAATTTAGAAATGAATATAATTCTGAATTAATGCATGACATAAAAAAATCTGTGGTTGCTGCTGGTATGTACATAAGTTTAAAAATGGTGGTAAAAGTGTTTGGCTCGAGAGGCCACTATGTGGGGATAGCCCCACGCTCACAGTGTCATGTGCCCAGAGTGCAGGAAAACAGAATTACACACACAAAGCCTTTGGCAATGAAAGTGGATCAGCACAGATGTAACGCCAAGTGAGACTGATTGCCCGTTGCCCCGCTGCAATTTAATTGGCTATTTGCCAAGTACTGTTGTGGTCATTTGTTTGTAGTTGGCAGAAGTCGGTATTTCTTTTAAAGATAGAAATTGCGGCCACCTTGAACGGTGTGGATTAGCTTCTACAGCATACATTTGATAGTCTACCTTTTGAAGAAACCCTTGGGATTGAGCACCTCGGCGCCCAGCAGCAGTGATATTGTCATAAACCAAACCACTGGTAAAAAAAATAATCAAACGTAACGTGGAGTGATTCTCTAGGAAAAAAATGGCTAACTGGTAGCTTGTCAGAGAAGATGTTTTTTGGCTTCCCAGTGTGTGTTCGTCGGAGGGGGTGGTACCTGGTCAGGACCAGGCTTTCAGGATCTCAAGCATCTTTCTGAGAGGATTACAGAACATGAAAGCAGCAGGACACACTGGTAAAATTGGGCTTGCTCTGCAGAGAAAACACCGGTACTACATGTTGTAGTCAGTTTCATATTACAGAGGCGTTGTCCTGATCCACAGCATGTCTGACCGGACTGTACTCCAGGGCCAAGTCCACCTCCAAAAAGTCAGCCTGGCCGCTGTCCTGAGACATTTTCTCCTCTTCCTCTTCGCTCCTGCCTGTCTCTTTGTTTCTGCTCTGTCTTTGGCACATGCCAGACTTGGCGGGGCCGACCAGAGCCAGGCAAACGGCGCTGAGGCCCATGCCCGCCGCACAGGAGTAGAAGGCAGCACCGTAGTTCTTGGTGACGTCCACCAACACACCTGGAAGATCAAGACAGCTGTTAGGAAGGTACCACAGAGAGGCTCAAGGATGAGTGCAATCAGAGAGAAGGCAAACCGTAAAAGTAGCAGATAGGGAGGAGGAAATGAGATTTGTGATAACGTTGAATATCCCGAGATAACGATATTACAACTAACACAAATAATCTCTGCCTTTTCAATGTGTCTCAGCCTTCTGCGATGTGTTTATATCTGATCAGTTGATATCTGATGACGATTAAAAAAAAAAAAAAAAAAAAAAGATCTATTGTGCAGCCCTAGTAGCAGAGATATTTTACCTCCAAGGGGTGGCCCTGCCAGCCCAGCAAAGCTCTGGATGAAGACATACACTCCCACAGATGAAGCCATCTTCTGGATGCCCACCACGTCCTCCTCCGCCAGCATGGGGATGTGAGTGGAGCCTACGGTGCCCATGAAGTAGCCATAGAGGGCGCAGCAGACCACCAGGCCCCAGAACTCCCACACTAGAGTGAAGGCCACCAGCACCAGGCACAGCAGAACCACACAGCCCAGCAGCACCGAGATCTTCCTGCACTGGACTCTGTTCAACACCAGCCCGATGGACAAGCGGCCGAAGATCTCGGCCACAGCCATCACAGAGAGCATGTAGGAGGCCATGCTGGGCTCCACGCCCCGGCTCTTGCTCAGCTCGATGATGTAGAGCTGCGGGGCGAAGAAGCCCAGTGTGGCAAACAAGCCGAACAGGGAGTAACAGATAAAGGCCCTGTCTTTAAGCACAGAGAAGTCCAGAAGTTTGGTTCTGGAAGGATGGAGAGGACCTGCCTCATCCATCTCCTTGCCTGGGGTGGGAGGTGTGGACAGAGACGGCTCCCTGCCCTCTTTGTCCTGCACCTCCCACTCCTTCAGAGCCTTGCTTTCAGCTCCTGCAGTCCTTAGATCTCCGTCTGAGGTAGAGAGGGAGGTGACACCCGAGTCCCCTGAACCCTGGGAGACCCCTGAACTGATGGAGGTCCTGGTTTGCTCGTTCTCCAGCTCGTAAGCAGTCTGCAGCTGCTTCAGAGAGAGAGACTCTTTGTCTGATTCACTGTCCTCCTGTGCAGGCTCTGGCTCAATAATGATTGGACGGAGGAGAAGCCCACAGCCAATCACAGAAGCCTGTACGGTGCCGAGGATGACCAGACAGTAGCGCCAGCCAATGTGTTCCTTCAGTATAGTGAAAGCTGTGGACAGAGGACAGCATGGGTTATTATTGTACTACATACTCAAGGTCCACTTACTACTTTGCTCTGGAGTTTTTAACCGCATCTCACTGTTGTCCTCAGTAGATGGGGTTGCTCAGTTGTCATCATGCTACATGACTAGTCAAGCAGTCCGCTAAACCACTACTGGGCGCTGTGGACAGTAGTCCACTACTCTACAGTAGTTAATGTGTACCCTAACACCAAAGCCTGTATATGATGCATTCAACCAGGTGTGGCATCATTATATGTCTGTATTTACTGTGGTTAGGTATCTCTCGCTCTCTGTCTCTCTCTCTCTCTTACTTTCTTATGCAACTTGCCGGTTCAAAGTTAGGACTTACAAGTTAATTTACGGTTAAGAAATAGATTGTATAGCCTATTTACATTTGTATCATGCAAAAGACGTTTTTTTTTTAAAACTTTATACAAAAAAAATTTAAAAACGCAGTGTCCGTCATCGAATCACAAAATGTTTTCATTATCGTTAATTTATCGTTATCGAGGTAAAACGTGCAATTAATCGCGATTTTGCTATTAGGTCATATCGTGCAGCCCTACCAGAGCACGTTTTGTGCGTACGTATGTTGCGTGGACTAGCCAGACCTTCCTCCGCAGCGCTGAAGCTGAACACTCACCTGGAGCAAATGCGAATACGGCGAAGGATTCCCCCGAGGAAGCGACAGAGGTAACGAGGGCCCGGCGTCTGGAGAAGTACTGGGCGAGGATGGTGACGGTGGGAAGGAAGCTGAAGCAGTAGCCGAGGCCTGTTAACAAAGGAGAGAAAGAGGGGACATGACAGCCACTGGCCCAAAGGGTAGGAACACTGCAGTGGCCAGTGGTCTGGGTCAAAGGTCAAGGTGTCAGGTCCCTCCTGTGTCAGAGGTGGCAGGCTGCGTGAGATGACTCAGCTTTGCTACAGTTGCTGCTGAAAGACAAAAGGCCTGTATAGACAAAATAAGAGAGAGGGGAAGGGGGTTCTCCAGTTAGCCGTGGTCCATGTTAGAGGCACACATGATAATCACAGTAGGAGAGCTACTGTAACTAAAACGCATTTCATCATCAGCCTCATCCATCATCTATTACTTTCATTCAGTCCATTTATTCCTTCCTCCCCAGTCATTTCCAGTTTCGTCAATCCTCATCTGAAATGGAAGTTTTAGTGGTTTTTTTTGGGGGGGGACTATTTGAATGCACCAGTTTTTCCTGCTCTGCTCTGGGCTTTTCACGCCTTAGAGAATAAAGACAGCGGAGTAGACCCCACTGCATGGTGTTTAGAAGAGGCTGATCACCTCTCAGTCATTGGACAGTTCTGGAAGAAACAGATTGATTCAGATTTTGTTGTTGAGTCCCTTCAGTTCATTCACTACAGGCTGTTGAACAAGACAAACACGTGTGCAACAGCAATACAGTCATTCTGCATGTCACAATGATACACACAGACAGACAGACAGACAGACAGACAGAGAGACAGACAGACAATTTAATTTATTTAGTGGTTTGTGTGATGTT